>NW_023330974.1:0-54606 GCF_011100685.1 Canis lupus familiaris
TTAGGGTAGCGAATTAAGGAATAAATTCCATTATCAGGTATTAAATTTCAGTACTTAAAATGGGTGATTAAATGCAATGCATACTCTCTGAAGTAGTTTGTAGAAGTGGCCAATATAAGTAATGGAATTTGGGATTCAAAGGGATTCTCTTTGCCATGAAAAAAACATTTTCAGGTATTCACCCAGTAAGATCAACATGCAGTAGTTAGCTTCAGGTTTTTTATTTGTTATTTAACAGATAGAGTGGAGGGAGGTGGGGAGGTCCATAATCAACCCATATTGCTGAAAGGAGAAAAAAATAAAAATATTTTTAGTCCATTCAGAGTGGCTCCCCCAGGAGAAAGACTGATGCATTCAGCCACAAACACTTTACTTAGCTGCATGGGCTTAAAAATATAGACACTTATAAAGGAAACAATTTAGTTTCTCCTTTCTTTTAGTTTACCATGCTGTTTGGAATCTTCAGAGTTTTCCAAGATGATTGATGTTTTCTAACACCTCAGCAATAATTTCAACCTTTGTTAAAACTTTGGTATAAGACTGACATCGTCTTATAAATTGACCATTTAGTTAATCCACTTGTGCTGATTGAATAGTGGTTAAAATCCAAACATCCTATTAGATACCGAAATGATACTATATATCTCAAAATAAATAACCATGTTATTTTTGAGTGCAGAATGACGTGTTGACTTGTGAAAACACAAAGTTGATGTCAGTTGCCTTTTAATTGTGGGTGGATGTTATGGCACCTGACATAGTTCAATCAGCAGGCATACTATACAATATAGTTACCTCTTATAGACTTTCTATCTGTACTCTAGGGTGGTTTTCTTGTTAGGTAGTGGGAGATCTAGGAGTAAAGACTTCTAGACACTGGCTGAGGAATCACTAGAGACACATCTTTTACCATAACCATTTGTGTAGTTTCCATAAATACACTTAATACTTACTAAAGAGATTATGAAGAGATATTAAATGTCTACATGGAAGATAAGTTGGACAGACATCATACTGAGAATATATTTTTAAAATTTTTATGTATTTTCTTTTAGAGAGAAAGGGAGCGTGCACATGGGTGAGCGGGGCTGGGGGATTGGCAGAGAGAGAGAGAGAGAGAGAGAGAGAAGGAAAGAGAGAATCTTAAGATCTGAGATTATGATTCCAGCTGAAATCAAGAGCCATATGCTTAACCAACTGAGCCACCCAGGCACCCTGTAGTGAGAATATGTTTCTATTAAATATAAGGTAGGGAAGTTGGGTAAACATACAATGAGGATAATTTTTTTAAGGAGGTGAAAGGTAATTGCTGTGGTTACTAGTAATTCCTATGAAACCTATATAAATTAATCTAAGGCCCTGGGATTTTTATCTCCTGGTCCATATTCTCTCACCACCCTTAGTCTAATTAGACTAATGTAGGTGCCGTAGGCATTCAAAACTTAAGTTGAAATATTGATGCTTAACTTTAAGTACTAAGCAAGTGGGGCAAGCAGTTTTCTCTTTATTTCTGGATAACTTTATTCATTTTGTTATGACACTGAATACTCAAGGCTATGGTGAATCTCTTACTCCCTAATTCCTTTTTTTCAAACTCCCATTATTAAAATGACTGCATTTTGCCATATCTAGAAGAATGTGGAATGTATACATCCTCTTTCACTTGCCCAAGTTTTTACTGCCAGTGTACATAGATGTTAAGGTGGGAAGGAGAGAAGAGCAGGTTTGGCTAACATGAGAGTAATTGGGGGTGAGGCTTGACTTGTGTTCTGGCCAGGAAAGAAATATTTCTGGAGAAAGGAAGTATGCTGAGGGATCTGGGCCACAGCCCTGGATTCTGGAAGAGGCACCTGTTGGCAAGTAACTTTGATTCGCCACAACTCCAGAAATGAGCTTCATCTTGCTTCAGCTGAATGGGCTCTCTATTTTTATTCCATTAATAGAGATGAAAAGTTTAGAATGTAAATGCTGGATGAACATATCCTATCAAATTTTCAGTATATCTAATATCACTAGGTCAATCAAGAGGAGGTAAATGACTGAAGTCAGATCGTCTTATGCTCTGGGAGTGTATAAAGAGAGCTGGAGATGCCAGAAGCACCTCAAATGAAGGAAGTGATTACTACAGTACTGGGAAGCTGAATACAACTCTCGTGCACTGTTGTGGTGGCTCAGATCATCAAAATGCCTGGTGGATAATAGCTGCTCCACAAAAACACTTCTCTGCGTTGTCTGGGACTGGTCACTTCAATTATCTTTGTTTAGCTTGAGGCAATGTGTAGCTTTGACCTAGGAACTTTCTGAAGTTCATGGCTCTGAGCCTCAGTGGTTCTGTTTCATTTGATTTACAAAGTACTTTTTAGCATTAACTTTGCAATGAAGGTCCTTTATTCCCAGAAGATGTTTTAGCCAGGGGTATACTTGTCATGATTTATGACTAGAGCAAATAATAAAATATATAAAACGCATATGATGGGGCCCATTAAGTTATTTCTAGATAACTTTGCTCCTAAGTTAAACTGGCTATGTTTTTCCATGTCTGTGTCTGATAAGTAAATTTATCTCAACATCAGGTTTTCACAAGATTAATAATCCCTCTTTGTTAAGAGAGTCTTTTTAAAAAATTGGAGACAGTTATCCTGATGTGAATTTTACAAACATGTGCTAAATAATATTATACTTTCATATATCTAAAGCGTATCTGATATTATAGCTATACTTTTAATCAGATGTCTTACAGAAATGGGAAGTATACTTAGTAAGAAAAAAAGTGGTCAGGCTAAAAAGATTTTCTTTAGCTTGAGTAATACTATGCTCTCAAAGCTGTAACCTGAATTATTGGCACATATAAATCCATCTTCTTAATTAAATGGGGCCTTTAGTCATTGAACACCAGCATATGGACAGAGTTAGTTACTAAATGTTATTATGAGCCTGGCCTGGCCACATAATCCATTAGAGGTAGGATTCAGTTATATTGGTAGCAGCAAAGTGATTTTTATGGTTGTAAGAATCTTCTCTTTGTTCTGTCAGTATCAATTATTTCAGTACCAATAAAAAGGGGGTCAAGTTTATGATCTATGCTTTGGATGGATAATTTGTAACATTTCTATCCAATAAGCCAAGAGTTTCTTTCTTTCTGGAAAGGACCTGTGCTATGTGGTTTGTCTAAAGTACCTCAGTGTATAACTATGGAGAGAGTGAGCATGATATCATGGGATTATAATGTTAGAAAATTTCAATGAAGGTCATGAATAGACATTAAAGTAACAAATATGCATTTATGATAGTATGGCTATATGTGTTTAGAATTGCAGTAGTGGATATTACATATTTCCTTTGGGGATTTTATCAGTGTCAATTTTTCAGAAATAACATAGTAGTATATTAAATTGTATGGTAACAAGTGAGAGGAAATCTATGTACTACTCATTCAAAGTTTTGGTCCACCTTTCAGATGAAACATCATTAAATTACTAAAAAACAACTCCTTAAAATAACAGTGCAAAGTAAATCAAGGGCAGAACTGGCATAGCAGTGTGTGGGGGAATAATAGAACTTGTTTTATGATGTTAAACAGCAGCATGAGAGGATAACAAGAGGTTGTGCATGTATATATTTTTTGCACGTCATGGAGCCTTAGAATTCAAGATGGTGGGTAGAGTTTCCTAAAACCCCAGAAATGTTAAACCTCTGTTTAGTACTATAGCTCCTTCTGTGTGTATGAGCCCATGTCCACAGACCATGAGAATATTGCTAAGACATATACTGAGCTGGTCAAACAAGACTTTTGGCAAGGAGAAGGAAATAGGAAGTCAGTCAGTTGTCTCTCCCATGTAAGTCCAAAGAGCTGAATTTGTCAAAGATTGGTACTTTCTGGTAATGGACAGCTAGATGGTTAAATGATGCAGATCTATATACTTTTCTAGCACGAATGCAGGATGGAGGTAATTGCGCTGTCCACATCCAAGAACAGAAGGGGATTTTAGGAAGAGTTTGTAAATTTAAGGGGAAGGAAACCAGATTAAGTGGTTAAGTTGGGTTACAGAGGTTATCTAAAAGCATAGGCTCTTCAGAGCCATCAGAAGGCCATAAAGGAAAACATACCAGGATATAGACCCCTCAAATGGTTCTACAAATTCAAATTCAGGAAATTTGTAAATGAACAGGAGTATTAAGTTATTGGGTTATTGCCAGAGACATGAAATTAAAATCTAGATTATTTATATATGTAATGGGAGAAAGAAAGTTGATACTCTCATGTAAGAATAGACTATGATACTGGATTAGATTGTTACCTGTAAAAAAAAAAGTGCTATAAAGGATATTATTAGGATTATTGGCAAAATTTAAATGTGTCTATCAATGTTAATTATCCTTAATTAGTAAAATGTACTATGGTTGCATTAGAGAATGTCCTTGTTCTTATGATACATACTGAATACTTAGAATAAAGGGCCATAAAGCTTGTAACTCACTTTTAAATGATTTAGCAAAATGATAACAGTGATGATATTATTATTCAGAAAGAAACATAAAGCACATGTGGCAAAATGTTAGCAATTTATGATTCTAGGTGAATGATGTATGGGCATTTATTATATTAATATTGTAACTTTTTGAAGGTTTAAAATATACCAAATAAAAGGTAGAAAAATATAGATGCAGTTCACAAATAAAATTACTAGTACTACTAATGGTAGTAATTATAATAATAGTAATCATAAATGTGTACTGAACTTTTTAAGTAGATGGGAGTCTTGATATGCAAAAGTATCCAAAGGCCAGAATAACTATGATGGAGACACTAGAATAGAATGTTCACTATGAAGTTCTAAGGTTAATTTAAGTAGGTTTATATCACTGTGTGCCTAATAGCAATAGAAAACTCTCCTTGAACATTTTCTTGAAGGGCAGTGAACTTTGCAAGTTACCAAACATATTCTTGAACTGTGCTAAAGATAATTATTGTGAGATATAAAGAAGAGAAAGAAAGTAGGAAAAGAAAGGTCTGAATTTATCCATTTGGAGTGTGAACATATTAAGAATTATAATTGTTAGAAAGGAAAGGTTGATGATAATGATCAGAATAGAGTGTAACTGAAAACATGTAAATAAAGAAGAGACTTCAGTAAATGTAGAAGAAAATGGGAAAAAGAATGTTCTAGGTGTAATACTCAAAATCCATAGATCGTCTCCCCCTTCATATATACAAGGCCACTAAGTGCTCTGACCAGCATAGGTTTAGATTTCTCCATCCTCATCTTTAAGCTTTAGGGAACTAGGAAATCCATTACTCTCTTGATGGCCAGAAGACCCCTTGGTGGCAAATTCTTGGTGTTTGGTTCTTACTGTATAATCTTTGTGGATCTTTTTTGTCTGCTTAAGATGGAAACAGAGGACCTGCAAAGAGTTAGGGCAACCCATATTTTGGTTTTTATTTTCTCGATTCGGCCAACCATTCATTGAACTCTCATTTGTATTTCACAATGTTCTTTTTTATCAGGTATCCCTAGAAATCATTTTGACCTCTTTTGGCAGACCTTGCCTTCTAAGTCCATTTATTATTATTTTCAACTTTCTTTTCCTTTCTCTCTCTTTCTTAAGCCTCCATTGGAGTACCAGGACCCTTTTTTTCTCTTGAAATCTCAAGTTGTCACTTAAAGGGATCTGATGAAGAGTAGTCTGGATTTCACAGGGCAGTGATTTCCACCAGTGCCATAATAATTATTATTATATATCAGATTGGCAGAGGAAAAGAAATTTCACATGGATGAATACAGTGCTTTAGAAATATAAATAATGTATGCTAAAAAATGGAAGATAGATTATTTGACAAAAAAAATTGCAATTAGTACCTAACTGCATATTCAAGTCATAGAAAAGCAACAACGCAACAAAAGAAATGAGATAAAGAATAAAGAAAAAAAATGAACGCTATATATTTTTTTCTTTTAAATACATTAAAACTCAGGAAAATGATAAAGGAGAACATTGTTCCTTTATCACATGGGAAAGGAAAACTCTTAACTGATGACATACAAAAGGCAGAGACTTTTAATAAGTATTTTCTTTACCTCTGTCTTCACACAAAAAGGTCATCTTTGATCTAATCACTGGAATAGCCAACACCTGGGCTGGGAGGGCAGAAAGTCATGATAAAAGAAGGAATGAACTAGAGATTGTGTATAAAAAAAAAAAAAAGTTAAAAATAAGAGGTTGTTCAAATGCTGATGTTGGCAAACTTTAATATATAAATGAACTCTTTTAAGTATGGGGTGTCAGTTGTTTTTCTCTTTGGGGGCTTTCAGTTTATATGATATATGCAATCTCTTTCAATTAAATAATAAATAGAAGTTTTGTATGTGCAGAGTTTGGAGGAAAGCAGACAGGACTATGATGTAGCTCCAAATCTCAAGAAATTTACATACAATAAACTAGTTTTGGGTAAGACTTCTACTAGAGAAGATGATGTAATATGATTCATTGATAAAATTATTCATAAAAGATGCACAATTTAGCTAAGTCCTCATGGGTCCAGAGATACTTATCAATGGTTTTCTAACCAACTTCAGAGAAATTTATCAAATTACTTAAATATGTGTTTTTTGCTTTTTGATTTTTTAATGAGAGAGTTAGATGAGGAGAACACAAAGGTTTGATCAAGTGGACAGTCACTGAAAGAGGAAAGCAGTGGCCTGAAGTGGGGAACCACCCAGAATTGTAAACTAGTTAATGAGTGGATCAGAGTCCATGATAACATCCTGGATTTGCCAATATCATTTTCTATACAGTGGTTCGAGTTTATGGGAGTAAAGACATCTTCTTTGGTTCAGATCTTCTAATGTCCCTAGGATGAATGAGGACTCTGGTCCTGGTCTAACATCCAGGGACTTCTTTGCCGGAACCTAGGCTATCAATCCTTTGTGATTTTGTTCCGGAGATAATATTTGTCATTATTATTTGATATTTTCCCAAGGTACCTAAAATTCTTGAATTTTTTCCTAATCCATGGCAACGTGGGTAGGAAAAATCGACCTAGTAGGTCCTAAGCTCAAATCCGAATTTCAGGATTTATTACACTTTAGAAAGAAAAAAAGGATTTGCTAGAGAGAAATCTAACGGGTGTCCATTGATGGAAAAAAAGCCATGGGATTACCAACTACTTCTTAGAGTGTAGGGGAGAGAATAGAAGAGAGTCAAGAGGGCAAAAGGTTGCCTGAAGCCTCCTCCCTATAGGAAAGATTTTCATCAGAAAAGCAAGACAGGAAAAGAGAAGAGAATGGGGGGAGGGGGTTGCTTTTTTGGACTGAAGCCTTTGGCCTCTTACCAGTGTAGTGACAAAAAAGGAGGAAGCCAATGAGAGGATCATACCTTTCTTTTAAAAACATTTTTTAAAGATTTTTATTTATTTATTCATGAGAGACACACAGAGAGAAGCAGGCTCTCTGCAGGGAGCCTGATTGCAAGACTCAATCCTAGGGACCCCGGGATCACAACCTGAGCTAAAGGCAGAGACACTCAGGCCACTGAGCCACCTAAAGGTGCCCAAGGATCACACCTTTCTATATGACCTTTGAATAGCCAGTGATTCTACCCACTGGTAAATATGGCAGATTCAGGTTCCTGTAAGATAACTAAGCAGATTAGAGTCTCTTCCACTTATTGGTAGGATAGTAAAGATAGGAGTTTTGTAAAGAGGCAGACAAGGCCTTGGCATGCAGATTAGATATTAGTAGGCATAAGTATTTTTATTCCATCATTTTATCAGTCTGTTATATGTTCACAAAAGTACAAACTTGAGGAAGATTGGCCCATAACCATGGCCCTAGATAACTTTTGAGGTCAACCATTCTGTTACTCCCTGGAGTTTATCTTGTCCAACATTTTGCTCCTAGAGTTCATCTGTTCTTTGCTCTGTAACATTTCTCTATTAATACAAGATTATTCCTATAAATAAAGATAAATTTTTATTATCATTAATCACAAAATCCTTTTTTATTTCCATATACCACTGTACTTTCCTGTGCCCTATTAGCAGCAAAACATCTTGAAATCGCTGTCACTGGTCTTGTTTCCATTCTTTCATCTCCTGTTCATAGTACTCTACTCAACTCCATCCCATTTAGGATCCCTTTCTCCAGCACTTAACTCTCTGATGTTAAGGTTACCAATGACTTCCCTGTAGTCCAATCCAATTTTCACTTTTTTTCTTAACTCTTAGCATTGTTCAGTAACACATACTACTTCTTCCCTTCATTTTTAAATTATTTATGTTATTTTTGAGAGATAGAGAGAGAGAGAGAGAGAGAGCTGGGGGAGATGCAGCGGAGGAAGGAGAGAGAGAATCCTCAATCAGGCTCCCCACTGAACACAGAGCCCCACACGGGGTTCAATCCCACTCTGAGATCTGACCCGAGCTGAAACCAAGAGAAAGATGCTTAACCAGCTGAGCCACCCAGGCACCCCTACTCCTTCCTTCTTGAAGCAATTTCTTTTCTTGACTTTGGTAATATCACACTCTCATCCTATTTGTTTTCATCCTATTTGGCTAGCTGCTCCTTCTCAGTTTTTTGAATAATCTCTTCTTTGCTCGGTATTTAAACGTGTGAGTTTTGAGGGCTTCTCCTATACGCCCTTCTCTTGTAAGGATATTGCTTTCTCTCCAGGTTTGACCTTTTAATCTTATAGCTTTAAATATCGTCTGTATATGAAAGGCCTCTCAAATCTTTATTTCCAGATCTGACTTGTCCCTAGAACTTCAAATTCATATTTCTAAATATCTTACTTCGGAGCTTCTCATAGATATTTAATAAGCATCTCAAATTTAATGTGTCCAAGGAACAGCTTCTTTATTATTTGTCACCCAAACCTATTCCCATCCAATTGCTCAGTCAATCTCATCAACACGCCCAGTTGGTTAAAGTAAGAAAGCCAGGAGTCAGCATTTATTGCTATCTTTCTCTCTTCCCCTCAACATCCAATTTATAAGTCCTATCAACCCAGTCTTTAAAATATCCTCTGAGTCCATCCATTTCTCCGCCACCTTAATCCAGGTCATTGGTCCTCTCTCTCCTGGATTTATTGCTATGTAAAATGATTTCTCTGAATTTTACTTTTACTTCTTTAACAATTCAATGTGTTTGGAAGCCAGGGTATTCTTTTAAAGCACAATTCATACCATGTCCCTCACCTGCCTAAAATTCTCCACTGCAATTAGAATAATACCTATGTTCTTCGCTCTGGTTTTAGAACCTCCTGTTTACCTCTCTGTCCTCATCTTGCACCACTATTCCCTCATCTCTGTATCCAGCCATGCTTTTTCTTCAACATGTGATGTTCATTCCTATGGTAGGGCTTTTCTCTCTGCCTTGAACACTCTTGCCCTTCATCATGGAGGATGGTTGTTTCTTCTTGTCACTTAATTAGAGCCCATCTGAAATGTCACTCTGTCAAAGGCAGCTTCCCTCATTTCTCAAACAACCTGTCATGATTACCCATTGTTCTATTTTGGCTATCTCCATAGCCTTTGTAATATTATATTTATAACAATAATTTTATTTGTGCAGGTAGTTTCTTTATTCATTTGTTGCTTGATTTTATATTTCTATCCATTTTTCACCTACAGTAAAAAGCCATGGAGAGTAGGGAGTTTGTCAATCCTGAAAGGGTCATAAGAGTATCTGATACGTAATAGGTATTCTAGAGACATTTGTAGATAGAAAAATAAATTAATGGATGGATACATATTAAGATATTTTAGGCTTGTTTTAGGCTATACATACCCCCCCCCCCCACCACAATTGATTTTCTTGAAGTTTGAGTGCCTTGATAAGTATCTAACATCCCTATGGATGAGTGTATAAAAGGTGTGTTTACCAAATTTGCAATTATGAGAAACCAGAGAAGAACGACTTCTAGGATGAGTTAAAAAACAAAATTAAGTTTCAAAATTATGCCATGTTGCATATTATGCTTCAATATGATACTTTTTATTTAAAAAGTATTGTTATAGGGACGCCTGGGTGGTTCAGCAGTTCAGCATCTGCCTTCAGATCAGGGCATGATCCCACAGTCCCGGGATCGAGTCCCACATCCGGTTCTCTGCAGGGAGCCTGCTTCCTCCTCTGCCTATGTCTCTACTTGCCTCTCTGTCTGTGTCTCTCATGATTAAATAAATAAAATCCTTAAAAAAATTTCTAAAAAGTATTGTTAAATCTGGGGATATTGGATGGAAAAGCCAGATGAAATTAAGAAAATTAAATGCAAAGAAAACATGTATTGGATTTTGAAAGGTGAACTGCACAAGCCTAGCTCAATGGAAACTTGATAGTAATGAATGTGAAGAAGAACTGGGGTTAACTGAGAATTAGGGAGGTGTGGGTCCCCAGGGAACATGGTAGATGTCCTAAATCTCTATCTGTAATCATATACTTTAATGCATAGTTAAGATATGTCCTTTTTATGAGAACTCCCATGGTATTTCCAGTCTGGAGCCTCTTTCTGTCTGAACCCTTAGAAGATTTTTGTCCCTACCTATAATGGACAACTACTGTTTACAGCTTTCTTTTGATATTTGTGTGTGTATCTTAATCTTACCTCCTAGATGGCAAACTCCTTAAGAGGAGGGTACTATGTTTTGTTTTAATTGCTCTGTTCTATGTTATTTTTACAAATTGTTGGAGGGACACACAGTAAATATTTACTTTGTGAGTGAATGAATAAATAGCAGATACGGCTAAATTATGTGAGAGTATATGCATTTTTTTTTTTTTTAATAGTGAGAGGTGCCTGGGTGGCTCAATTGGTTAAGCATCTGACTTGGTTTTGGCTTATGGTCATGGGTCTCGAAGTCTTGAGATCAAGCCCCACGTACAGCTCCATGTTACATGTAGAGCCTGCTTAGGATTCTCTCTTTCTTCCCTTTCCCTCTGCCCCTCTCCTCTGCTCTCTCTCTCTCTCTCTACAAATAAAATAATAAAATAATAATGAAATTATAAGATCATAATAGAACAAAACTATTGGGGGTTTATTTAATATATGTGTGTCTAGGTTTGGGGAGGGATGGTAGTTTCTGTAAGTAGTAATGAATTTAATAAAAAAGAAGAAAAGATATTTCTGAAATATGATGCTATTCTAATTGATTTAAAAGTAAAATTTTCAAGAAATTTTATTTAAGAGGCTTAATTTTCCAAAAGATAGATTGAGACAGATAGGTAGGTAGGTAGATAGATAGCTAGATATGAACATATATTGAAATATCTGGTCAATAATTATATTATTTCCCTGTGATGTAACAATCTGGGACCACTTCATGTTTTTAAATCAAATGTAAATAGTTAAAAACCTCAAAACAACTTTTATTCATATTATTTTTTAACATAACCTGTGAATTTCCACATTTAGCCAATTTTAATTTAGTGATAAAATTTAATTGCAGTTCATTATACCAGTGTGATTTATGAACCTTAATTTCTATCTATCTATCTATCTATCTATCTATCTATCCCGAATTATAAAATAAATCAAATTCTCATTGACAGCATAAAAAAGAAAACACTTTCATTATTGAGAACGCAGGTTGAGAGTCCCTGCACTCTTGAGGTCATGTGAGATGCTTATGGAAAGTAAAGGAAATTTTAAAACCTTACAGTGAGCCAGCTAACCAGTGGCCAAAACTTAATTAAAAATTTACATCGATTGTAGTAAGGACCAAAATTGGCCATAAAACATGGCGTAGGCCAGTATATTAATTTTCTCTTTTTGACTACTTGATACAATGATGTAATTTTATTTCACTGTGTATAAAAATGAAGAATGAGAAAATAAAACTATAATTCTGTCACAATGCAGCAGGACTCATCGGAGATGGAGACTTGATCTTATTCAGTTATATTGCCAAGGCCTAGTAGTGCTTTATATACAGTAAACACTCATTACAAAGTGCTCCTTGTATAGAATTTAGATATAATGTGAGTGTAGGATAGCTTTCATCTTCCTCCATTCTTACCTCTTAGCTTTGTAACAATGAGATTGAATTTTGCAACTCCACTTAGGTAATGACTTAAGAGATTTTCTATAGTTGGAAACCATTAATGACTTTTTTGAAAAAAGTGAGTCAGTTGAAGCAGTTATTGGATATTTGCTGTTTCGAATGCATAGAAATTTCTAATGCTAAAAATATACAAATGGGATGTGCTCTGTTTGTAACTATATTTTAGCTCTGTGCAGATGTTGACCCCCACCCACTTTATGCTTATTCTTCACATATTGAAAAAGAGAAAAGCATGGCTGATAGTGTTGGTGGTCTCCTGTTGAACATAACATTTCAGAGACCATTGACATTATTAGGCAAGGAACTTCTGTGATTATGATGGGATAGACAAAAACTAGACCATTCCATATTCATACCTGAACTTGGGCAAGGACATGAACATTTGAAGATTGGAGAATGCCAAATATTTCCCATCTTTTATATTTTAATTAATCATAGCTTTTAAAAACCCAATCATTTTCTTATTAACTTACATATAAGAATTTTAAAATACCCAATCATAGAATACTCCTGCTTCTTGACAGCACTCAATCCATAGCCAAGTTCTTCTGTTTTTAAACAGGATTTCCTATTTTATTTTTTTCATTTTTTTAAAAGATTTTATTTATTTGTTCATGAGAGACAGACAGAGGAGAGAGAGGAGAGAGAGGCAGAGACATAGACAGAAGGAGAAGCAGGCTCCATGCAGGGAGCCTGATGCGGGACTCGATCCCGGGACTCCAGGATCATGCCCTGGGCCAAAGGTAGGTGCCAAACTGCTGAGCCACCCAGGCAGCCTTTTTTTCATGTTTAAAATTTAAATCAATTAGCCAACATATAGTACATCATTAGTTTTCAAATGTAGGGTTCAGTAATTCATCAGTTGCATATAACACTCAGTACTCATCACATTACATGGCCTCCTTAATGCCCATCACCCAATTCCTCCATCCCCACATCCCTCCCCTCTAGCAACCCTCAGTTTATTTTCTTATGGTTAAGAGTCTCTTATGGCTTGTCTCCCTCTCTGATTTCTCTCCATTCCAGTTTTCCTATCCTTACCCTATTATCCTCTGTGCTGTTCCTTGTATCCCACATAGGAGTGAAATTATACGATAATCCTCTTTATCTGATTGACTTATTTTGCTTAGCATAATACCCTTCAGTCTTATCCACATCAATGTAAATGGTAGGTATTCATCCTTTCTGATGGCTAATATTCCATTGTATGTATATATCACATCTACTTTATCCATTCAATCTGCTTTTTTAAACCTTCCCCACAATCACCAACAGAAATCCAAATCTTTTAAGTTATTTCTAACATATTTGCTGAGATTCCCCACATTTCTTCATTGTAGTGAGTCAATAAACCCACATTTGTTCAACAACAGGTGTGTTCCAGATGGTCTTGACTGAAGACCATCTGACAGTATTAAGAGCCTAAAGATTATGGAGTGTGTTAAAATTTAAATGTGTTTGCTTTTTACATATATGCCAATATTTTCCCCAAAAGAGTCTCTGGAAAGCAGTGAAAGTTTGAATTAGAGAAACTAAAGCTTCAAACATATGCATAATTGTAATTTGTATTATAAACCGGGTATTATCTCTCACATGATATATTTCATAGACTTGTTTTTGAAATACTAAGCTGTCAACATGATCTAACCTATGAGTTGTCATTCCAAACACTCTATCCTATTGAGCATTAGCTTTTCTGTTAAGGGGTTTGCTATAAAATATATTCTAAGGCACTAACACACCATCATGGAAAGAATCACTGCAGAGAATATATTCAAAATTCAAACTTATTTGTCTGAAACAGCTGGTCCTGACCTTCCATGGGTATTTAGAGACTCTTGGGAATTTTTATAAGATTATATTTGAATAAGTACAAGGCTTAATGTGTCTCTGTTGCCCCTACTATTTTAGATAGGTAACAACATTAACCTTTTATTCTTTTCTCTGGTCAGTAGAATAATTTCCCTATACCACCTCTGTATGCATATCATGCACTCTAGAGAGTACATAAAGATGTTTTCTTTTTTTTCCTTTTTTTATAAATTATTTTTTATTGGGGTTTAATTTGCCAACATATAGAATAACACCCAGTGCTCATCCCATCAAGTGCCCCCCTCAGTGCCCATCACCCAGTCACCCCATAAAGATGTTTTAATCATTAAATAATCTTAAATGGAATAAAAATGTTTGTGTTAAAATTGTAAAACACAGCTTCTCCTAAATGTCGAATACAATGCTTTATTGCATTTGCAATATAGATTAATAGAAAATATTAAAGATAGAACAGTTTCTTAGTAAACACTCTTGTCAATATTATTTTCTTACTCTCATGTTATAAAGTTTACCTCCATCAGGGAGAATATTTAAAACAAAATAGAAAATCTTATTTTAACTAAACAATTCAGTGGCTAATACCATTTGTATATCTGCTTACTCTACTTTCAAAATGTCAAATGGCAATGAAGACATTCCAGAGAAATGCTATAGAACAGAGGGCAAATGATAGCTTCTGAATTTTGGGGATGGCTTGCAATATTTTTTATTTTACATTGGAAAGATAATATGTAGAGTTATATATGATTTCCCCTATGGAGTATAGAAGAAAGTTGGACATAACTTAATGTAGCAAAAAGTAGAGCTCTGGTGATGAATAGTTCCCTTAAAATCTGAGAAAGTCTGGTAAAAAGGATACTTTGAAGAGTATAAAGAAAATATTAATGGGCAATATTTGGGCCTTAATTTTGATAAGCTCTGATGATGATGATGATGATGAGCAGAACATAAAAAGTGTAGAATGTAATAAAATGCTTTGGGGGAATCTTAACAGCTCGCATGGAAATTATACTAAGACACGTTAATAACTAGGAACAGATGGCTTTTTAAATGGGTAGGTATTTGCTAAAAGAGATGCAGAACCTGGGAAGGGGAAGCAGGCCATGTGATCATCAATATTGTGAAGCACAGCATCATCATGATCAATAAGCACCTTAACAGCTTTTTGCAAGCTATTTTACTAGGCACGGTGGGAGATAGAAACAGGCATAAATTGCTTTTCCATGAGGAACTTACAACTTTATGGGGTGCTTGTTGAGTTTACTTTAGAAACCTTTTTAGGGGATCCCTGGGTGGCTCAGTGGTTTAGCACCTGCCTTTGGCCCAGGGCGTGATCCTGGAGACCCGGGATCAAGTCCTGCATCGGGCTCCCGGCATGGACCCTGCCTCTCCGTCTGCCTGTGTCTCTGCCTCTCTTTCTCTCTATGTCTATCATGAATAAATAAATAAATAATTAAAAAGAAACTTTTTAATAAAGTTATGGAAAATGCAGAATTATAGAGCAAAATAGGGCATCATGACTGTCAAGGAGAAGAATTCTAGGAGGAATGACACATATATGTGACCAGATGTAGTATTTTTCATTCTTACATTTCAAAGTATTTATGTAAAAGGGAAGAAATATGATCTCAAATAACACTTCAGTCATGGTTTCTTCATACTTAAATTAAGGGTGCTAAAGAACTGGGTCTTTGGGGGACCCTTCCAGATGCTTGCAGGTTGTGTTGTTGTTGTTCTAAGTTTATCAGTATGCACGTATGACACAAAGGAGTTTCTTTTTAGTAGTGTTGATTGCATGAACATTGAGTATTATTCATATAAATTGCTACGTGCTATTTTAGTTTTGTTTACAGTTTACAAAATAACTTGAGTTGAAAATTGGGATAGACCATTTGGAGCTCCTGATGGATCAGCTGGCACCGGCACTTGTGCTTGCTATTCAGAATTTTGAAAAGCTAAGTACCAGTACCAGTACATTATCTAAGTTTTAAAAACTGTGTAATTAGTATGTGGCTCTTCTCTTCAGTCTGCCCATCCTTCTGTCTTCTTTAAAATCTGCCTAGGGGTTGATACGAAGAAAAGGAAACTTCAATATGGACCTCATCACACTGGACAACACATTGCATCAACTGAAATATGCTCAGGAAAGGTGCTGTGATACTACGTTGTAGGTTATCCTGGGAAATTTAACCAGCTTTTGTTTAGCTCCTCTAGTCACAATACTGTGGACCTTTGGAGTCCCCTCCATGCCTTGCTTTTGCATCAGATTTCCACATTCATCTTCTCAGAAATGGGATCATACATCAGAAAGATGGAGAGAGAAAAGGTACCAGTTCTTGTCTTGGAGTTGCAAAAGGCAATACTGTGGAATAGATGAATTAGTGAAGAAGATATGAGGCCCATGCAAGCTTCCTTCAATTCTGCCCCTCGAGATAAAGTGGCTCTCCAGATGTAGGAGAAGTGATGAGTGATTAAACAACAATGTCTAAGAAGAGAAAAAAATCATACTTTCTCTTTCCTTCAGTCAATGGTGGGAGGTGGATTTTTTTCTTTTTAGATTTTATTTATTTATTCATGAGAGACAGACAGAGAGAGAGAAAGAGAGAGAGAGAGAGGCAGAAACACAGGCAGAGCGAGAAGCAGGCTCCACGCAGGGAGCCCGACATGGGACTCCATCCCGGGACTCCAGGATCATGCCTTGTGCTGAAGGCGGCGCCATACCGCAGAGCTACCCGGGCTGTCCAGGAGGTGGATTTTTGATAGAGTTCCCCACTAGGTTAATTAATAGTGTTTGTTTTCCTAATAAGTATAGTCTGGGAAGTCAGCAAGACACAGAGACAGATGAGCCTAAGTGAGCCTCACCGTTGTGATCCCCTCACACTAGGAGAGAATTATAATGATCAGCATGTACCTGACAAGGTGCACATAGCTGGAAACATTCACCTGTTTGGACCAAGAGCTCTGAACCAGAAGAAAGGAAATCCCAAGAGATGCCTGGATAAATGACACTAAAGAACAAGGTGCCTTTCCCCAAAATTCTTCTACTACTCCCCAGTGGCTGTCACTACGATGCTCCCTGGGACTTAGATGGAACCCTGAACTGGTAATCTTGAAGTTGCTGTCAGCAAGGAGCTTGAGATTTGAAAAATAAATTTAGTTATTAAATAATAAATATAAGATTTAAAAACTTCTGAGTTGCTCTCTGTGTGCCAAACATTATTATACGCAATTTATCTATAGTGACTAAAGACTCTCACAACTACATGAGACAGTTATTATCATTATCTCCATTTCATTAGTGATAAATCAGAGGCCCAGGGAGGGTTTAGAGTTTTGTCCAGTGTCACACAGCTGATGAGTGACAAAGCCACGATCCAAATCTAGGCAGTCTGTATCAGTCTATACTAAAGTACTCCTCAAAGACGTGTAAAGCATAAATTTATATTTCTGGCAAGACTGAGTCTGTGTCCTGTGTTTCATATGCATTGTGCTTATTTTGGAGAGATGTTGTGAGAAGCAATGTCTGACGTTCATTTCTAGATACTCTGGTAGCCAGGCATGCTGAAGATGCTGTTTACTATATCACACAGTGTCCCCTCTGAAGACTATGGAAGTAATTTCTCTCTAATTTTAGTACTAGAAATATCTGGGCCTCTCCTGAGCAACAACTTTGTTTGTATTTTGTAGAAAAAATCAACTCTATAATCTCATTCTCTGTTTTCATTGGCTACCATGTAGCTTAGAGGCAGACGTCAAGCCTGCTATTGGCAATTTTCTATAAATTCATGACCTGTGTTATGTGCACACACTGTGCTATTCTATCCCAACATTCCCTTTGCTTTGCTTTTTACCTATTTTAATTTACTTTATCTGTCAGTAATGTACATATCTTAGCGAAACACCTTAAATCCTTTTTGAGAAAGGCAGGTGGTAAATACATGCAAATATTATTTTTCTTTGCTTTCAAACTACATCACTTTTAGATCTTCCTTGGTCAGCAGAAGGACCCCAATGCTTACTTTATAGCAGTAATGCCGTTCCTTCGTTGGCACGTTTCATCCAACAGAAGACAGGAAGGATAAGCTGTGAAGGGCACTATGTGCTTCCTATTTTCCTTCTCCCCATTCTTAAACTCAAGGGCTTTGGTGGAAAGAAACATTGACACATGGGGAAGAGTAGTTTTGTGGTTACATATATGGGCTCTGACATTAGACCTAGTTTGTAGCTGAGTTTTGCTACCCACTGGCAAGCGACTTTACGCAAGTTATCTAACTTCTCCTTGCCTTAGTTTCCTCATCTATAAAATAGAGCTAAAATAGGAACCCACACCCATGTAGTGTGGGCATGAAATTAATATAGGCAAACATCTCTTGCCTTTGATAGATGCTCACAGCCAATAATTGAGGCAAGAGAGAAAATTAGAAAGAGTCTTCTGAACTTTGGTATCCAATAGCATATTCTTGATGTAACTTATGTAGGACCACTAAAAGTAACTAAAGACAATAGAGATTGCATTTGCCAGAATCCATATTAATCATTCAACCTTTCAGAAGCCTGAAGTGCAATTTTTATTTGAATTTTCACACATTCTCCTAAGTGTTAGAATTACAGGGGAAGAAGGGATCCTAATCCCATTAATTCAGGTCAAATTAGTAACACCATTCAAACTATGATTTAAAAACCATCAGAGAAGGAAGAGAACTTGTGTTCTCCCCGAGTAAACTAATGTAAGAAATACATTTTCTCTTTCAAGAATTTTTTTCCTATGCAATGAGACATTCCCATAAAATACTTATTAAACTTCTATTTGTCCAGTCTTAGAAAATATGAACATATAAATATATTTGAGTGCCTCAAGTTCATTCAAAATATCTTTCAAGAAATTGTTGAGCAGATGAAAGATAGTGATAAACACCTCTGCCCTAAAGGAGATTACAGCCTGGTACTATGGGTAGACCTGTAACAGAGCAGGTCATTCCAGAATCTGTGCAGTGTTGTGAATATAGACATTTTCATAGAGGATCATGGTAACAACCGATTCAATTCATGAGAATTAAAAGGAAGGAAGGGAGTGGGAGGAAGAACAGGAGGACAGAGGGACAGGGACAACATGGAAGATGGTATTACAGAGATGACTTGTCATGTAGGTCTTGAAAGATGAGAAGGCAGTTGCTGGTGTTAGCACATGGGATGAGGGGAAATTCTAGATTAAGGAATAGATTATGTAAAGGGAACCAGAATCTTCTTTGGGGAGTGGTGGGCACAGCACAGCATGGCAGTTGAAGGAGAGGTGAGTTTTGACTATATACAGAGAGCAGGAAACCATTCGGAGAGTTTTTGGCATTGGGATAAACATGATCAGATTTTCCTTTTAGAAGGGTAACAGTGCAGAATATATGTCTTGAAAGGGAGTGAAGGTAAAGGGAGGAGAATCTTTGTGAGAGGGAAAGGGGAGGAGAAAAGTATCCCCATTAAGTACTGTTTCTTGTCTTTGTTTTCAGCCTCACAAGCTTGCTATAGTGTCACCTTTTTTCAGGTGATTCTTCCTCCTGTCTTTCTCTCTCTAGCTCAGGGAGCTAGCTCTAGCTCTAGCTTCTTGATGTTGCTAATGTCTAAATTGCATCATTGCTCACATCCATCACCTGTGAGCTAAATCCTTGGAATTATTTCCCTCTACTTTAGGTACTCAGAGTTGTTTCTATTTCCTGGTTTGACCCTGACTGACACACCATAGCAGTAATCTAGATGAGAGGTGTTGAGGGCCCTAATAAAGGAAGAGACAGTGCACATGCAGAGGAGAGAGCTGATTTAGAGGACAGAATTGCAGAATCTGGTGACAGGTATGTGTGTGAGCATGGGGCGGAGGAGAATCACAGACATTCTAACCCTATTGGCTGGCCTACTTAACAGTAGTGATATTAAAACTGAACAATACAGGCATTTTGGGAAGTATAGGAGATTGGAGGAGGGCCTTAAGATTGACCATTGGATACTCAGGCAGACATGTCAATAAGCAGGTGGACCTAGGAATCTGGGGAATGAGTTTCATATTTAAAGTTTATCAACATACAGCAAGAGTTTAACACTATTAAAAATCTTGGAAGTAAGGTCACAAGGGAAAAGATAAAGAATGAGAAGAGACCAGGACAGAATTTATGGAAATGGGGACAAGTGGACAAAGAGGAAAACATGGAAGATGGTGTAGGAAAAGCCAAGACGTTGAATAAAGATCAATATTTGAAAAAATACTAGGATGAATTTATTGTATGTAATTACTAAAAGGCCATTGGTCATTGACCATTTAAAGGTAGATGCAAAGTCTCTATATTTCTTTCTTCAAAATGACATTTGATATATTACTGTTCTCATATTACAATTAAGAGATTAAGGACAAGAAAGAACCAGAAAGCCATCAGACATATTAAAAGATGCTCAATATCATTGATCATCAGGGAAATGCAAATCAAAACTACAATGAGATATCACCTCATACCTGTCAGAATGGTTAAAAATCAGTAATAGAAGAAACAGGTGCTAGCAAGGATGTGGAGAACCCTCTTGCACTATTGGTGGGTGTAGCCACTCTGGAAAATAGTATGGAGGTTCCTCAAAAAGTTAAAAATAAAGAAAGGCTACCTTACAATCCAGCAATTACACCATGAGATATTTACTGAAAGAATACAAAAATAGTAATTCAAAGGGATACGTGTGCCCACATGTTTATAGCAGAAGCATCTACAATAGCCAAATTATGAAAACAGCCCAAATGTACATTGACTGATGATGAATGGGTAAAGATGTACATATATATATGTGTGTGTGTGTGGGGGGTGTACAATGGAAGACTACTCAGCTATAAAAAGAATGAAATCTTGCCATTTGTAACACTGTGGTTGGAGCTAGAGTATTATGCTAAGCCAATAAGTCAGTCAAAGGAAGACAAATACCATATGATTTTACTCACATGTGGACTTTAAGAAACAAAACAAACAACCAAAGGGAAAAAGAAAGAGAAGGAGGCAAACCAAGAAACAGACTTAACTGACTGAACCACCCAGGCGTCCCCAAATATGTATGTATTTATAGGTAATGAGAAACCACCCAGAGTTCTGGACAGGCAATAAATGATCAAAACTATGCTTATGAAGAGTAAGAGCAGTAGGTAATAAAGGCAGTAGGCAGTAGATTAGAAAAGAAAAAAAAAAAAAGAAAAGATAAAGCCTAGAGAAGGGACAAGAAGTTAGGAAACTGCTAGGCAATAAATAGTATTGAGAACCAGGCGTAAGGTACAAGGTTGCCAAATTTAGAAAAATATAACAAAACCAGGATGTCCAATTAAATGTTTGAGTGTAAGTATGCTCCATGGAATTTTGAGACATACTTAAATTTTTTAAGACTTTGGTTTTTACCTGAAATTTACATTTAATGGATGCTCTATATTTTATCTGGCAACCTGCAATACTGCAATGCAAGTCTTCTGCTAAATGCCTGGGGTTAGTGGCAGACTCTCCAGATTGAGGGCACTATCTCCAACAAGATTGTCTTTGCTTCAGATACCAGCTGCAGGTTTGAGGGTCCTCAGGTTATCTGTACTTTGGATCATTTGGCTCCAAATTTGGGAGTTCCCACGAGCCACTCAGATAATTCACTAGGACAATTCAGGAAAGCACTATCATTATGATTATACTTTTATTATAAAGGGCATATCATTATCAGCCAAACGAAGACACATATAGGCAAGGCCTGGGAGGGTCCTGAAAGTAGAGCTTCCTTGTCCTCTCCCCCATGGAATTTGAATGCATCACCCTCCTGGCACATGGATGTGTTCACCGGCCAGGTGAACCTCATGTCCAGTGTTTTATTGAGGTTTCATTACATAGGTATGATTGACTGAATCATTGAGCCATGTAAGTGAACTCATTCTCTAGCTCCCATTTTATCCCCAGGAGGTCAGGAGCCCTCTATGAATCATAGACACTCCTATCACTTAGGAAATTCCATGGGCTTAGAATTCCCTCCTAGGAACCCAAAACAAACACGAGACAATTTTTTTTTTTAATTATACAACACAATGGTAGTGTGGTGATAGTAATGGAAGGGAAGAGATAGATGAGGAAGGAGTTATACCAGAGAGGAATCTAACTTGCTAATTTTTAAATCTTGGGGGACTGGAAATATTTAAGGACGTACAGATTGGGATGAGAGAGGGAGAGTAAATAATGAGCTAATTTCAGATGTTTGAAGTTGAAGATCCTGGTGGAACATCATGATGTAAATTCAGGGTAGTGGTACAGAAATGCATATCCAGAGTTTAGAAGAATGTCGGGATTATGTACAGTGAGTCATGTCTCCTTACTGTGAATGTGATTGTTGCAGATCTGAAATTTAGTAACACTACTGTGGGAAAAAGTATAATGGAAGAAAGCAAAAGCTCATATGTTATAGGAGAGAAAATAGAAGCCACAAACAAAATAAAAAACTGGTCCATCACACCCTAAATTTCTAAATTTTTATAAATTAACTTGACAAGGTGTGTGCTTTTTTAATATGAAATTATTTGTTGTTTTTTACAATGGTATTCATTTCAAAGCTTTTATACATATGTCCTGTGATTTTTTTTTCTACCTATTTCTCCTGAATGTTTAACATGATACCACATACTTTTAATTCTAAACACTAATTGGAATTTCCCCCAATTTATATAAATTCAGAGTACTCAATGAAATATCAAAATATAGGAAAAATAATCTCATGTGGATTTTGACCAATTTTTTAAGTTTCTTGAAGAGGAAGGTGTAGAAGCCTAAGAATGTTAGTACTTTTTTTAGTATAGTTGTTGCACAATATTACATAAGTGAATTTTGATATTTCTAACTTTTTCTGGTATTTCTAACATTTTGAAATTTAGCATATTTTGTTAGTCAGTTTGGCTTTAAAGGTTATCAAAGCTTTACTCTTCAAAATCTAGCTTTTCTTGAAGACAGGTTCACAAAATGGAATTAAAGTCAATAATTTAATTTATTCATCTTATACTTATTCTTCAATTACAAAATAGCTTACAACTAGTAATAGTAAATTAATCAGAGCAACTATAGTTTTAAGGTGACTGCAAATAATTGCAATGTTTCTACATAAAATCATAAAGACTATTGGTATAGCCACGTTATTATATATATATATATATTTTTTAATCAATTTTATTTGTTTTTGCAAAGAATGTCCCCAGGGCCCATTCCATTCCTTTCTCTAGCTTCCTGCTAACAATATATTAACATTTCCCCAAAACTGTACATATACATATGCTCTATATAAACACTATTATAGCTTTCAAACTATATACATTTGGAGGAGAGGCTGGCATAGAAGACAACCTAATAAAAATAATTGAGACATATGTAATACTGGAAAGATTGTTATTTCAAGTTTCAAATGTGAATATATCACTAAAATGGGTAATGTCTAGTTTGGGGGCATACTTAAAAGCAATATATATTCTCTTAAAAGGAATTTAAGATGCTCATATAGTATTTCCACAACTATATATCAGCTGTTTTTGGAAGAAGGCCTCTTCTTTCCAGAAAATGCAAAGACAAAATTTCAACCCTAGCATTTTCACATTATGATAAATCAGCCACTGTTTTTGTATCAAGGTAAGTTGGCAGTGATGTAGTCATTGTGTACAATCTTGAGTGGAAGAAATTCATTTTGCGCAAGGAAAATCTTGGTGAGATTTTCACTGTGTATGTTTATTTTCTTGAGATTTTAGATGTTGATTCACAAACTGTTAATTAAAAAAGTGCCAGTGTACTTGTGAAAGCTACAATAATTAAATGTATCTTCAGTTATGTGAGAATTCTTCCCATTTGTGACTCTAATTTGGAAAGTTAACCAATTTGAAGATTGAAATTTTGGAAAATTAGCCCCAAAATGCTTCTGACTGCTGGTTGCAATATTGAAATACTCCAGTAGGGTGGGGGGTGTGAGTCAGAGCAAAAAGCTGGGGCATCTCCAGGAGCACTCTGCTACCTTTGTTCAGGGGAAGCTGTTTCCTACAAGGTGTCTGTTACTGACCTGGTAACTGTGAAAATGTATCACTGTTCCCTTACTGTTGTCTTGTGTTATTCATTCCTAAAGGAGTTTGCTGCTCTATGGAATGTATCACTTTACCCCCCCTGTTACTTATTTCACTAGGGAATTTGCTACTCCTGAGCTCAGTTTCAAAGAAACTTACTCTTTTAATAGTACCTGGAAATGGAGAGAGTTTAAAAATGTTATTAAAAGTTCCATATAGAGCAGTATACACAATTTAATTCAGATGTTTTCTATTCTCGAAGGGCTAAGTGCGATGTTTCAGACAATAGTTTTAAACTAAAGGCTGTCTCTTCTGGGATGCATTCATTCTATTATGCTCTTTTGTGAAAGCAGGTAAATCCCAAACTGAAGTGTGCACAGATGTCTTCGAGTGTGGGCTCTGGCCACAGAATTCCCATTAGCATTAGCTTGGCGCTGCTGCTTGTTTCACAGACAGTGGAGAACATGCCTTTTCCACCCTTGAGGCAATAAAATAAATTAAAGGGTGCGGCATTAAATGAGTTGAATTTTGAGTAGTATTTCTCATGCCTCCAACATTTTAAAATCAGTTTATCCTTATGAAGCAGTATTTGGAGTTGGGAAACAAGGGAGTCCTCTGTTTGTGCCAGTATGCAGGTTATTTTGATTTTTCTGGAAGAGTGTGTGTGTGTGTGTGTGTGTGTGTGTGTGTGTGTGTGTGACAGCCTTTTCTGGTCCTTTTCCCATTGTGGTCTCTAGGCAGTGTCTGTGACTAGAACTTTGTAATTCAGTATAAATCACAATAAATGAGCACTATGGAAGGTAAGACATCTTTAGTTTGTTTCTACTGGGTCTGGTCCAGGCTATTACAGCCCCTACATATCTCCATGACACAGAAGCAAGAGTTTTTGCAAAGAATGTCCCCAGGGCCCAACCAAATCCTTCCTCTGCAGAAGCTGCCCTGCTCTGTCTATGCTCATTATGTTTGCGCTTCTCCAATTTTGCACTTTCTCTCAGTATTTCCTAAGGAGACCAGAGAGCATTCCTTTAATCTCAAAACGGAAGTTTATTTTGTTTCATGGAACAAAGGTTTATCTTTAGTGTTTCCGCGTGTTCCCTCTAATTAGAAAACCCTGTCCTTATAGTCGCATAAATAAGAAGGGAATGTTGTAATTCTTAGTGCATTTGAACACTGATAGCTTCGGAGATGGTAGGAATCACATTTTATCAATTCTCATTAACTGCAAAAAATGAGAAGCCTCACCTACCACCTATAGAGCAAGATCTGAAGGCCCTGCACTCTTAAATGGAGTCCTCTAGCAGACCTACTTCCTCTTTCTAGGTGTATGATGTCTTAGTTCAAGATATCAAAATAAGCATGCTATGCCCATATTGATCTGTCTGCTGCTTCCCCCATACACACTCGGTTTTATTATTGCCTTTCCAAAAGCATGGTATGGTTATTGATAGAGGTCTTTCAAACATAACATATTGACAAATTTTGAACACTTATGCTATATCAGGCATCATGCTAATAAGTCCATTACACAATTCAAAGCTTAAACAGAAGAGTGTCCACTGACTATTCATCTCAGTTGTAAGCTGTAACCAATTATTTTCCAAGTGGGCATCTCATGTTAGGAATTCTGAGACTAATTCTTCAAAGTGCCTATTATTCTTTTTATTTCTGTACCTTCAAGTATTTAAGCTTATGACTTTTTATTACATGTCCTTTATTTGTGTACATTTTCACCTTATTTTTTGATGTCCAAAATCCATATTTATGTATTTTTACTGTAGCCTCCCTGCTCATGCTTACCTGTATCTTTCAGAGCCAACATGTATCAAGTAAAGCTTGCCTGTGATAGGAAACAAAGAAATGAAAACAGTATGTGTTGGTGTGTGTGTGTGTGTGTGTGTGTGTGTGACAGAGAGACAGAGACAGAGACAGAGGCTGAGACAGAGAGACAAAAGAGAGAGAGAGGGAACATTCACATAAAATTTCCTTAGTTGTGGATGAATATGCAAACATTGTACGGATACTTTTCCATTGTGTCTGTTGAGGTTTTTCTAGGTTGCTTGTCAAAAAGATCAGCATTTTATGTTTGGTAGAGTAAAAGTACCTTCCATTCTCTGGTTTGGTGTGAGTAAACACTCTGGACCTATTCAATCTGAGTCCTTGAAATGGGGAAGAGTTGGATCCTTTTTTAAAAAACATATTTCTGCAGTGAGATTTCCACATTGCATTTGTGGGTATGGGAATGAAAGAACAGGCTAAGGGCTCTTTGAAGACAGAAAGTATTCAGTGTGGAAAGACCTTTATTAGATAAAGCAAGTGAGGAATGCAGATGGATTCAAACATCAGGAGAGGACATTCTTTGTGTGTGGATTTGCGGAGAGCCTAAATATCTTCAGTTAGTGTGTATCTAGCATGCTTACTTTTTATGTTGCATTTCAAGGACAATAACAAGGTTCCTGAAAATATTTATTTGCATTAGAACAGCCTTTAGGGGTGTAAGAAAATACCCAATACTGCTGGTCAAGAGAATAAAGCTAATAAAAGCTAATTATTGTGTTTTAATGGCTATAGAAATAGTGAGTTGTTCATATGATATAAAAAAGTCTTTGTGCCTTGTGTTAAGTAATTTGTATTATTAATTATGCAGCTTTTAAATGTTTCCGGTAACATTATAAGAAAGTAATTTTCAACTGAACTTTGATTCAGTGATGGTGTTATTACACAATACTCAAGAAATAACACAAATGAAATCTCCCCAAATATAATTTTGTCTTGATTCAAGCTCTGAACAAACACCCCACCCTAATCAATTACTCAGACCACCAATTCCATCATTGGCTCTACTTTTATCATTTCATTAGTTGTATTTTGCTCACACTTTTGTTCCATCTCCTTAAATTGTATCTTATCTCTTTCAGCTCCTCCCTTTTACAAGCATAGGCAATCCTCAGCTGTTGATGTCATAGATAGATATATATCACAATAAAAAGTTACTGATATAAAGAGAACCGCTTTAATCTGATTTGATGTTCCAGATTTTATAATTATATAATTCAAGAAGTGACATAACCTTATCTGCAAATGCCTAATAAATATTCAACCCACAAGGGGGATCCCTGGGTGGCGCAGCGGTTTGGCGCCTGCCTTTGGCCCAGGGCGCGATCCTGGAGACCCAGGATCGAATCCCACATCAGGCTCCCGGTGCATGGAGCCTGCTTCTCCCTCTCTCTCTCTCTCTCTCTCTCTCTCTCTCTCTGTGTGACTATCATAAATAAATAAAAAAAAATTAAAAAAAATATTCAACCCACAAGGATGAAAAAGAAAAAAATGTATTACCTTAAGGCAAAGTAGTTTTGGGTGTAATGCTTTTTGTTGACCATCGTCAAGTCTTTTTTTTTTTTTTTTTTATGTTTCTTAGTCCATGTGTTCATGATTGCTATTTACTTTAATGCTAGCTACTGTATAAGATTATGGTATGTTGTTACCTTCTTCTTATGATTGTTCTTTTGTGTTAGAAAGCAGTCTGTAAAATGATAGCATTTAATGGAGCTTCTGAGGAGGTTTTGCTCTCAGAGGCACATGAAATGGCCAACATTCTGTCACTTGCATGCAATTCTGTTCCATGCAAGTAAAGACTTTTTCTAACCTCTACTTTTTATTAACATTTTCTGCAGTTGGTTGTGCCCTATAAGAGAGCTGTACTTTTTATTTGTGGTCTTCAAAACAACAAACTGCGAGCTTAGGCATTCTCTTTTCTCTTCTAGGAGAGTTGGTTTTCTCTACCTTTTCTCACCTACTAGAGAAAGAGCAAATCAGTGCGCGTGTATGGACTGTAGAAGTACTAAGTGTAGTGGCTGTGTTTATGTCAAAGTGCCTTCAAGGCATAATGAAAATTTTAATCAGCCACATCAACACATTATGGGTTACAAATACAATTTGTTAACATATGAAGGAAAAATTGGTTATAACTCCCAGAAATATCTACTGGCCAAATTGTGTATTTCTTATTTTTTTTAATTGATAATCAGGCAGAGGGATAAAAAAGACAAACTCAGCAGAATATGGGACACAAAGTCCAATCAAAAGAGTTCATGAAATTTACTTTGAGTTCAGTCACTCAAGTAATTAGGCTCAATCCTGGCAAATTTAGTTATTTGGTTTTCTAATCTAAAGCTGATTAGAGCTAACTACATAGGATCATACTGTTTAATTGTTTGCATTAATATATACTGAACAATTTCCCTGTCATCACGTCTCTTCTAAAAAGTTCTTTCTTCTTTTCTCTCTCTTTCTTTTCTTTTTTCTTTTCTTTTCTTTCTTTTTCTTCTTTCTTTTTCTTCTTCTTTTTTTTTTTTTTCTTCTTTTTCTTTCTTTTCTTTTTTTTTTTCTTCTTTTCTAAGATTGCATAGCACTCAGTGATGTGGATTTACAATTTTTGAAATTAAACCCTGTTGGCATTTAGATTGCTTCTAAAACCTCTCTCTCAGAACAAATATTGTGATGAACTTCGTTATCTTCTCTAATTATTTCTGAGGGTAAAGTTGAATTAGTCATTCTGAGTTTGAACAATTGTAAAGCTTTTGTTTTTTTTTAATTTTTTTTATTTATTTATTTATGATAGTCACAGAGAGAGAGAGAGAGCGCCAGAGACACAGGCAGAGAGGGAGAAGCAGGCTCCATGCACCGGGAGCCCGACGTGGGATTCGATCCCGGGTCTCCAGGATCGCGCCCTGGGCCAAAGGCAGGCGCTAAACTGCTGCGCCACCCAGGGTTCCCAAGCTTTTGAAACACATTGCCAAATAGCCCTAATCATTATTTTTAATGACTAAAGAGTATTCCATTTTGAATACATAAAGAATAACTAATAGTGAATATGTTAAATGTTTGCTGTCCAGTGCTGTTATAAGAACATCACACTTGTTAGCACATTTCTTTTTTTTTTCCTTAAAGATTACTTATTTATTTATTCATGAGAGACTTAGAGAGAAAGGGAGAGACATAAGCAGAGGGAAAAGCCGGCTCCCTGTGGGTATCCTGATGTGGGACTCCATCCCAGGACCCAGGGATTACAACCTGAGCCAAAAGCAGACTCTCAACCACTGAGCTACCCCAGGTGCCCCGTGTTAGCTCATTTCATCTTAAAAATGATGTGAGGTAGGACTGCTCTCCAGATGAGAAAACAAGGCCTGGGACAATAAGGAGGCTTACTTTAGGTCAAACAAGTAATAGTTTGTAGGCAGGATTTGAGTCTCAAACTCTACATTAGTAGCTAACATTTACTAAAATTCAATAATACACAAACAGGCTTATTAACTCCCAAGTTAAAGTGTTTGAAATACATTGTTTAACCCTCTAAGATTTCTAGTAGCTAACATTTACTAAAATTCAATAATATACAAACAGGCTTACTAAACTCCCGAGTTAAAGTGTTTGAAATACATTGTTTAACCCTCTAAAGATTTCTATGCTGTATGCACACTTATGGATCTTAATTTACTCATTAACAAAACAAAACAAAATGGAACTAAGGTTAGGTAACTTGCTCAAATCACATATTGAAATTTGTTAAGGCAGGTTTTAAATTGAAGTTACTTGGGTTATGTGTCTCTATTGCCCAGACTAGATTTGGATTAGAAGTCTGGCCACTGCATTGGCTGTGGTGAAAGATACAGGTAGCTTGAACTAGGGGATGCATATGTGGAGATAGTGTGAAACAGTCAGTTTAGGTTATGTTTCATTTAGAGGGAGAGCTTTAAAGACTTGCTGACAGATTTGATGCAGTGAGGGAAAGAGCAATCAATTCTGAAAATTTGGGGCGGGCTTGTTTTTTTTAAATGATTTAGTTGCTGTTTTGCCCACAGATGTAACCCCATGAAGGCAGGGATCTTCTCTCCTTTTTCACTGTGCATACCCCACTGCCTAGATACAAAGAGGTAGCAAGCCCAGAGGAGCTGTTCCAAAATATTGATTAATTTAATAATTATTATAAAGCTTAACATACTATCTAAATTATTTGCTGAAAATATTTCCCCATATGTTGTATATTTGTTTTTGGTATTTTAACAAAGTACTAAATATATTTAGATATAGGCTTTATTTTTTCTGAGGACTTAAGTCCATTTATTTATTGCTTTGTGATTTCTTTTGTGTCTAAAATATCATTCCCCTGTACAAAGGTTTGATTAATAATCAATTCTGATTCTTACGGCTGTTGCTTTCTGATTACTTGAAAAAGCAACCAGATACTTATTTTAAAATTATGTAAGATAAGGGCCTAAAATGATTTTTCTTTCTAAATTACTAAGTAGTTACTTTATCTTAATTAATTAATTAACTAATCCTTCCTTTTCTATTAAAAAACTATTGAATTCTTAAAAATGATAATCTATTGCTAAATGTTTGTTTTACTACCACAGTCATGGTACTGGATGGTGATTTTATTGTACTGATTTTATCTCATGTTTGGAATATATGCATTTCTGATATATTTTTGGGTTGGACTATATTTGTTTGTAAATCTTAACTACTTATTCCTCCACGTGATCTAGAGATGAACCACAGCCACATATAGATAAGCATCATATAGACAGGCATACATTATGTTAATTCATATCAAGTAAAATTTAAAATTTTCTCAGTCACTTTAGCCCCATTTCAAATGCTCAGAATAGCCAAATGGGGTGAGTGGCTACCACATTAGACTGCGCAGAATTATAGAAATTTCCATTATCCTGGAAACTTCTATCAGACATTCGAGAGTCCATTTTTTTTCAAATTCCTAAAAATTTTCCAAGGATTTTAAAAATAGAATAAGGTGATATATTTAAACTACTTTGGGAATTATTGGCATCTTTACAATATTTGATTTCTATTTCTGGGGGTGTGTTAGGCAGCCACGTTTGTAAAACAAATTATTTTTTCTCTCATTAAATTTTGTGGGTTTTTTCAATGCCATATATATTTTTGGATGAGGTTAATCCTAGGGGTTTTTAATTTTTGAAGTTATTTAATATGCGTTTAAAATTATTCTTTCAACCATTTTTCAGTTTAGATAGCCTAATTTTTAATAATACAGTAAGCTTTTTAAAGAGAAATCTTACATTTTACTTATTTTATTTGTAATTTGACATTTTGAAGAAGGATCTTTTTCCCTTTGGTATGTTTTAATGTTCCCTGAAAATTATTTTTTAAATTTATTAGTGTAATTATCTGCTCCATTAAAAATGTTTTAATATCTTTTTCTCTTCAAATATTACTTACTTGTATTTACTATTTTCTCTAATATATTCCCAAAGGTTTTTAATTTTTTAAGTAGGTATCAATTTTTACTCAAGTTACCCTCACTTCTTATAAAGAATCTCTATGTCTGTATGCTCTGAAACATTTTTATGCTTTAGGATGATTTTGTGTATTCCTGCTATGACCTTCCATGCTCATTTCATCATTTGCCTTCAGGGTGTCTTATTTACTTCCCTGTAGAATTCCTACTGGTCATTTTGCTGCCTTCCTAGGTATGTTGAAGTCAGAACACTAGTAGAAAAGGAAGCTAGTGTTTGAACACAAAGCTACCAAAGCCATATCACTTACGCTTTTAAAAAGTTGTTTTTGAGAAAAATTCTAAGTTATTTTTACATTATGTATCACTCCTAATTGTACTGTTTTATAATAAAATTTACTGTTTAGAAACTATTTGAATACCCAACAGTTGGTCAGAGTTTATAAATATTTTATGAATTCTTATAAAAATTTGTTCTTTGCTTATAGGAAGTAGAATGGGAGCTAACGTCAAATTTTGTTGATGTAGGCTCTATTTTGTTAATTATATTGTTCAAATTCTCTATTGTTTTTTGATTCCTCAATGTATGGCATTTTGGTAACGATTTTTTAATATTTTCTATTCAGTGGTATTATTGATTTTTTTTTAAATTTTTATTTGATAGTCACACACAGAGAGAGAGAGAGGCAGAGACACAGGCAGAGGGAGAAGCAGGCTCCATGCACCGGGAGCCCGACGTGGGATTCGATCCCAGGTCTCCAGGATCGCGCCCTGGGCCAAAGGCAGGCGCCAAACCGCTGTGCCACCCAGGGATCCCATATTATTGATTTTTTATCACTATCTCATAATTTTAATTTGCTAATTCTTTAAATCTTGTGTGATGCCAATATTTTCAGCATTTCTATATTGTCCTTTATGCTGGCTGCTAAATTTTTGCCTATGCTCTCATGTGGAAACATCTTTAACATTCTTAAATGTTTAATGAAAAACATTAATATGGTTTTGTTTTTTATTCTCATCTTAAACTTGTTCAGTTATCTGTCCTATTTGGTATTGTTTTTGTGTTCCTAATGATCATATTATAACTTTGTCCTTTTTGAAATGTTGTTACTGCTTGGTTTCAGTATTTTTAAACATATAGAAGGTAGAAGCTCTACTAAATGTTATCTTAAAGTATTATCCAGTTTATTTGTAAAAATCTATTTTTATCTAATTATCAAAACCAAAATAATTCAGTCCCTTTTAAAGAGGAATAAAAACTGATGTTTTGACTTTTTTTCACCTGTTTCCTGTTTTCTGTTAATCTATGTCTGCTAGTCCTGTGAAAATTTAATTATTTTAATATGTATTGTATAATAATGTATTTTATTAGTATAGCTCAAACAAGCATTTAGACTCATTAGAATCAACTTCTTTTATTTATTTATTTATTTATTTATTTATTTATTTATTTATTTATTTATTTATTTACAGACAGAGAAAGACAGGCAGAGGGAGAAGTAGGCTCCATGTAGGGAGCCTGATGTGGGACTGGATCCTGGGTCTCCAGGATCACACCCCGGGCTGAAGGTGGCGCTAAATTGCTGAGCCACCAGGGCTGTCCTAGAATCAACTTCTTTTGGAGGCATTGGTGGCTCAGCGGTTGAGCGTCTGCCTTTGGCTCAGGGTCTGATCCCAGAATCCAGGATTGAGTCCCACATTGGGCTCCTTGTGGGGAGCCTGCTTCTCCCTCTGCCTATGTATCTGCCTCTCTGTCTCTTTGTCTCTCATGAATAAATAAAAATTTTTTAAAAAAGAATCAACTTCTTTTTTTAAAGGCTGTGTTTGAGAGAGAGAGAGAGCATGAGTGAAGTGAGGGGCAGAGGGAGAAGCAGACTTCACGCTGAGCAGGGAGCTCGATGTGGAGCTCCATCCCAGGATTCTGGGATCATGACCTGAGCTGAAGCAGACACCCAACTGACCGAGCCACCCAGCCACCCCTAGAATCAACTTATTTTGTTTGTAATTTGACTTTTTAAAGAAGAATATTTTTATCTTTGGTAGGTTTTAGTCTTCCCTGCAAATTATTTTTAAGCACAGTTTTGCCATGCTTTTTTTTTTTAATTTTTATTTATTTATGATAGTCAGAGAGAGAGAGAGAGAGAGAGAGAGGCAGAGACATAGGCAGGGGAGAAGCAGGCTCCATGCACCGGGAGCCCGACGTGGGATTCGATCCCGGGTCTCCAGGATCGCGCCCTGGGTCAAAGGCAGGCGCCAAACCACTGCGCCACCCAGGGATCCCCCAGTTTTGCCATTCTTTTTTTTTTTAATTTTTATTTATTTATTTATGTATTTATTTATGACAGTCACACACACACAGAGAGAGAGAGGGGCAGAGACACAGGCAGAGGGAGAAGCAGGCTCCATGCACCGGGAGCCCGATGTGGGACTCGATCCCGGGTCTTCAGGATCACGCCCTGGGCCAAAGGCAGGCGCCAAACCGCTGCGCCACCCAGGGATCCCCAAGTTTTGCCATTCTTGATGGTAATTCATCTCCCTGAAATTGAGAGAATATCTTTTTATAACGTCTGCAGGTACGATAGCTTATGATACTGTTTCTGAGGACCAGCAGACCTGAAACTATTTTTGGTCAACATCACATATAAATTTCAGAGTCAGTTGAATATATTGTTCTTACACAAGCTTTTCCCTGTGAGGTAATACTAGCTTTCCCTTCTGCTTTTTGTCATTTATTTAATTCGTTTTAGGCAATCTGCTTTGGTAGCTTTGAGACAGAAAGATGGATCTGGGGATAAGGATGATTCTTTCCTTAATTTTTGCTCTTTGAAAAAACAACAAAGGTGTACTTGATATTGATTTTGGGTATTCATTGCATATTAGGAGGACCTTCTTCAGGACTTTAAATTCTTAATATGTGTAAATTCTGAGTATTATATGTATTGTCAATTCATGTTTCCCCAAGTTACTTAAATTTAGGATCATTCTACTATTAGTGGGTTGCAGCTAACTAGTCTTCCTTCTTCTACTTCTGTTTTTAAACCTGTTTTTATCTTTATTTGTATTCTATGTGCTTTCTCGTTTGTCATTCAGCATCACTTAATTCAATTTTTCTGGACCATCAGGTGTTGCTATGTATTGCTACCATTTATACTTTTGATTTTTGAGATTTTATTTGTAACAGTCTTTTCTTATTATATATTTAGCTTATTTGAAAGAATGTCTTTAAAATCTTAACTGAAAACCTGAAGTTCATTTAAAAAATATTACTAAGTTTTATAAAGTATTTATGTTTCGGGAGAGACAGGGAAGGCTTTCTGTTCTTAGTCATTAACATATAGCTTATCTTATGTTCAAGATTTCTCCCCCATCTCAAACCCCTCACTCCTAAAGCCCTTGACTTATATTTGACATGATTAAATAACAGAGACATCTAGACTATAGAACAGAAGATCAGTGTACCTAGGATTTTTGTCATCTTCCTCTGCTTTGTCCTGGTTTGTTGGTTCTTCTTTTCAGAAGTTGGAGATGGCAAAGCTAGGATGATTTAAAGTGGAGTGCCTTGCGTGTTTCTTGGTTAGGGGCAGGTAGATAACTTAGTTCATGATATTTTCCTCCTTTTAGCAAGTGTTCCTGGTAAGATTTGTGAATTCACTGGCATTGCAAAGGGAACAAAACTTGTGATCCATGTGGAAACCTAGTCATTCTAAGAGACTCTTGTGGGTTATTTTTTTTTTTTTTAAATTTTTATTTATTCATGATAGGCACACAGTGAGAGAGAGAGGCAGAGACACAGGCAGAGGGAGAAGCAGGCTCCATGCACCGGGAGCCTGACGTGGGATTCGATCCCGGATCTCCAGGATCGCGCCTGGGCCAAAGGCAGGCGCCAAACCGCTGCGCCACCCAGGGATCCCAACTGTTGTGGTTATTAACAAGATGAAGGTATGGCCATTGGTCCTAGGTTCTTATTACAAATAATAGAAAATGAAACATTTCAGGGAAAAGATCTAAATGTTCTAGGAAGCTGAAGGATAAACAGGTCCCCCCCCCCCCCACACACACACAATCAAGAAATGTTCTTTCTTGCTCTTTGTACATTATTGTTGCTTCAGCCAATTTTCATAGAGGTCTTAAAGGAGTTGCTTTATGTCCTAATTCATTCAAACATATTCTTAGAAATGAACTTCTATAGTGTGTAAAATAGATTTTAATATCTAACCTATTTTAGAAAGTTTTTTTAATCAGATTGATTCGTTTTTCCTTCTTTGTTCTAAATTTAAGCTTTAATGATTTAGTCAATGATCTGTCACATTCTATTTTTTTACTGTCTCCTTCCTCAATGATCCTAGATACACAAGATGTTGTCATATCTTATAGGTGGTAACAGAAAGGTTTCTTTTAAAAATTTGAGGGATCCCTGGGTGGCGCCAGCGGTTTTGGCGCCTACCTTTGGCCCAGGGCGCGATCCTGGAGACCCGGGATCGAATCCCACGTCGGGCTCCCAGCGCATGGAGCCTGCTTCTCCCTCTGCCTGTGTCTCTGCCTCTCTCTCTCTCTCTGTGTGACTATCATAAATAAATAAAAAAAATTTAAAAAAAAAATAAAAATAAAAAATAAAAATTTGTAACTCAACACAGTATGAATCTGAATTATTCCTCTTTGATATTTTCCCTATTAATTTGTATCGTTCTTAAGTACTTTTGCCCAAATTAGGGCAACTTGGCTTGCTTTGAATTGTGTTAAAAAACAGTCAGACTACCTCTAACTTCCTCATTGAAGGAACTTCTCTCACAATTTTGCAACCTGCCAAACGTACATACACATACACTTTGCACTTTATTACCCACTTCACATATTGCTTCTTTCAAAGAGTTTGTGAAAATTCCAGTAGCTATGTATGAAATCCTGGCAGATTCTGTGAGCACATTTTGATCCTCAACTCATCAACAGCTCATAAAAAGATCAGATCTACCTGTGCTCCTCACCCTAGTCCCTCACTAACTCTTCATAGGAGGCCATGTGCTGTAAGACAACAACAACAACAACAAAGAAAGAGGTCATGATTTCCACAATCTAATTTAGAACTGCCTCATTTGTGTTGCAGCTTAATTTCCAAAGAGAATGGGAAGCATGATGGAATGGAATTCCCCCACAACTTCTCCATCAGCCAAGTCTCCATATGGTACTTGAATAATTCTCAAGTACGATGATAAAATATCTGGCCAAATTGATATTGTATGTCTCTTCAGACGTAGAAAGGAGGCCTCATAGAGAATGATGCTACATAATTAATGTAGAGTTGTTTTTTTTTTTTTTTTATCAGTGCATAGAACATAGCCCCCAGGATAGGATAAGGTGTTCTTGAGCAAAGGAGAACTAAATATAGAGGAACAAAATGACCTCATGGATTTACTGATGACAGATAATAGTCCCCTCTTATCTTGCCCTGCATACTGTTGTAGGAATGTCATAACTCAGATCTGCTTCACTTTCCTCTTCCACTGGTTTGGAACATATCAGTTGTGTCCCAACACGTGGTCTGTATTAGGAATAGCTGGGGAAGCAGGATTAAAGTGCTGATTCCTGGGTCCTGTCCTCAAGCTGCTAAATTTGGGGGAGTGAGGCTTAAAAGTCTGCATTTTAATCAAACGTTTAGAGTGGATCTAATAATTCACAATCATGTTTGTGTCCATCACAATAGATTCTAGAGGATAAGACTGGTGACAAAGAGGAGGATGGCAGAACCAATGATAGGCACCAGGCTTTTCCTCCAGGAATGCAGAGGAAATCAGAGCTTGTTTCAACATATTTTCCATACTCCTTTGAGGCAAATGTTAGCCTGACTCAAAGAAAAAATGCTGGAATGGGGAAGATGGCATGGTGTGAGGTGGTGCTGGGTGACAGGTACATAGTTCCTTTCTTTTGGCTCTCAGAAAGCTGAGGGTAATAACAGCTCAGGGGGGAATCGGACTGAGGGCTATAGTTAACAGTCAGTGGCAGTGCCATCTATTAATTTAATTTCTTGCATTTGCCAGTAGGATTTACTTGCTTATATTTTTCCAAGCCAAGGGTAGAATGTTTTAGGTACATAAAAGCATGGAGTAGGGGGCTGATAGAATTATTTTTGTAAGAAGTGGTAGGAAATAATATCTGAACTGGGTGAAGATTATTAACATATAGATATCATCCATATATTTTGCTTCATGCTATTTACACTATACTGGTTCTAAGTAGTAATTGCCCAACAGGAAAACAAAAGAACGGCAAAGACAAAAAGAAACCAAAAGCAAATAAATAAAAAAAGCAACAAATCCATATGTAAGGCAAATCTTTATTTGAAAACAGGAAAGCGGGCAGCCCTGGTGGCTCAGCGGTTTAGCACCACCTTCAGCCCAGGGCCTGATCCTGGAGACCCGGGATTGAGTCCCACGTCAGGCTCCCTGTGTGGAGCCTGCTTCTCCCTCTGCCTGTGTCTCTGCCTCTCTCTGTCTCTGTATGTCTCATGAATAATAAATAAAATCTTAAAAAAAATCTCCAAAAGAAAAAAGAAAACAGGAAAGCATTTATATCTAGATGATTCAAGTTAGATGTATTCAAGAGTTAGAAACCATGGGTTTCAGAGTACAAATTTCCCTGCACTTGTTGCTAATGCAGTGAATATTAGGGAAATACTGGTAAGTCTGATATCAAATATTTTCTACTTGGAGGGAAGGGATGTGCATTCTTTGGTTCAAGTGAGAGAGTGTTCAGGGTTGAGTAGCTGCTGGTGGAGGACCTTTCTAGGCCTTCATCAAGTTTAGCTATATAATCATATTGAAACCAGAACTTTATAAACCACCTTCAAAGTTCAAGAATGGATTTTCACTCTTGCAATTTAAAGGAAAAAGTGAAATTCCATTTAGGTGGAAAAGAAGCTACCATGCCCGGTTTTCTTCCCATATATGATGCCCTACAGACGCTTTTGCTGGAAGTGTGCAGGAATGTGTCTCCCGGAGGTTGGTGCAGAGTTTATGATGGATGCAAGTCCTGGAGTGCTTTGAGCCACCAGAGGAGAGTTCATTTATGTGGGCTCTCCACCTTTTGGCTTACCCTATAACTTCTGCCCATAAAGGTGCTTGCTTTTATTCTATTGTGGGCTTTGTTGCCAAAGGCAGAGGATATTTTCTTTTTAAGAGAGCCCTTAGATGCTTCCTCCCGGTTGTGTGATGCTGGAGCAGTGTGGATAAGCTGGCTATGTTATCACCGGCACCCTACCTGCTCTCCTAATTCTCCAGAGAGTAAGTGTTCTTCCTAAAAATTACAGCTATATCGAGTGCCTCTGTGTCTTTAGACACTCTTTTAATGTGCTAGTATAAAGTAAAAGTCTTTTTGAAGATATATTTTATGGGCAAGTGCTTTCTGGGGCCTCTTGAGATGTTCACAAGTACGGAATCAAGGTACCTTTATGGTGGTTTAATGACAACATAGAACACTTGTTAGAAAGGGCCCTTTTGATATGTATCCCAGGGCATGTCACAATTAGAGTGAAGTGAACTGTTGATTTTGTTTTTGTACCTCCACTCACAAAGCCCCCTTCGTCGAGTGAGGCTTTGGCAACTGCAGATGTGGTTTTCTTAATCCCCACAGATGAAAGATATCTGCCAGGATGGAAATTTGGAAAATGACATATACACCTGTGAAATTAGGCAAATTCTTACAAAGTTTGTATTCCAACCAATACACAGGAGCCACAACAATGCTTTGTTTTGTGCGAGGTTTTTTTTTTTTTTTTTTTTTTTTTTTCTGGCTGTGCAAATAACATGTGTGCAGGACTGTACAGGCTTACAGGGAATATCATCATTATTTACTGTGTCAAACCCAAATGGAGGGCCAAATTGGCAGCATTCCAGGAGAAGGAAGCCACACCTATTTGTGAAAAATGGAACAGATTTCTGTAGCTGCCCTCACCTTGACTCTTTGGTTCAAGGGGGGTGGTGCTAGGACATGTGGTATTGTGAGTGGCGTATGTAGGCTAGCTGTGAGGGCTGGCCATTATGCTGCTCCATAAATCCCACAGATCACACCTGAGTTATGTACCGTCCTGATTATAATAAGGGGTTGGAGCAAGAGATGATGAGCAGGAGAATGTGTGTGACCTGGCTGGGACCTCTCGCTTCGCACTGATTGCCACTGATTGATTGGCCAGCTCTGTCTGGGCAGAGTGCCCTTCCTCTTAGCTCTCGAAATGCTAGAGCCTCAGAAGAGGAGATTGAGGAGAACGCTGTGCTATTTGAGGTTCTTGGTCTTCAAGACACTCAAACAGCAGACCTGAATTTTTAAAATTGAGAAGCTGTCTCATTTGCATCAAGACTTTCTTTCTGATGAATGGATAAAGAAGGTGTGGTTTACAATGGAATATACAATGGAATATTCCTCAGCCATTAGAAACGCCAAATGCCCACCATTGCTTCAACGTGGATGGAACTGGAAGGTATTATGCTGAGTGAAATAAGCCAATCGGAGAAGGACAAACATTATATGGTCTCATTCATTTGGGGAATATAAATAATAGTGAAGGGAAATAGAAGGGAAGGGAGAAGAAATGGGTAGGAAATATCAGAAAGGGAGACAGAACATAAAGACTCCTAACTCTGGGAAATGAACTAGGGGGTGATGGAAGGGGAGGAGGCGGGGTGGCGGGGTGGTGGGAGTGAATGGGTGACGGGCACTGAGGGGGGGGATGAGCACTGGGTGTTGTTCTGTATATTGGTAAATTGAACACCAATAAAAAATACATTTATTATTAAAAAAAAAAAAAGACTTCCTTTCTATACCATAGCCAGACTTGTATCAGGGGTTCTTTGGTAGAACAACTCCCCAGTCAAACTGTTTGTATTATCCAGGATTCTTGAATGGGTATGGAGAAGCAACATTTGGGATCAGCCTCAAGTGGCCACAGTCTATTCCATGGCATCCCAGAGTCTGTGAAACAATGTAATTTGAGCATTTTATGGACTCTCAGGGATTATTTGGGAGAATGATGAACCAGAACTAAATAAGTAAACCTAACCTGCTACTTAATCAGGAGTAACTACATGGATTATCCAGGTGAAAAGTAGTTTGATTTTCAGACCACCAGCTACAGGACGCATGGTGTCTATCCACATTTGAGGCATGAAGCTGTATTAAATGCAAGATGTCCTACTGTTTCTATTAAATGACAATAATAGATATAATTGCTACTGGGGCAAAGTAACTTCTGTATAGCATTTATATTCCTACATAGCTGATCTCAACTTGGACATGCATCAGAATCACCTGCTTGCTTTGTCAAACACAAATAGATTAGCCCTACCCTCAGAGTTTCTGAAATCAGATCTGAGGTAGAGTCTGATAATTAATTTTGAATTTCTGGCAAGTTTTTAGAAGAGGCTAATGCCACTGGTCTAAGGATGACACTGTTTGCTGACAGACTAACTGTAATCAGCCAGCGAAGTCAGGCATCATTTCAAGAGCAGTTATTTATATTTCTTTTTTCCGAGAAGGTTCAATCAACAATTAATTGTACAAGTAAAGAGTCATTTTAATAAAGCAGGGTAAGAATGGGTGTCATTAAAATGAAGGATAAAAAAAGGAAATTGATCTATTTGATGAGATGGAAGTCAGATTCAAACTTTATTAGTTAAGATAAAAAAACAAAAAAAACTTTATTAGTTAAGAAGAAAAAGAAGTTTATATATACAATGGCCCAAACATGATGCAAATATTTTGTTGATTTTTGTCTTCTAATTAAATTTTCCCCAAAACCTTGCAGTGAATTGATATTTTTCCTTCATTTCTTGCATGTAGTTATACCTACTGGATGTTTTCATTATAAGACAAATATGTTGCATATGAGACAAAGAAATGCATACTGAACTTTTAGGGACCATTCTTGATTCATCTTTGCCTTATGAAATTGTGTAAGTACATTAGTCATCAGAGTGCTTTGTTTAGCACCCACCAGCTAGTGCTTTTGTTGCTGACTTCTTAAAATTCAACATATACATTATCTTTGATTCTCTTTAGAGAGATATATATCTATTCTAGACTCAAGAGACAAGTACTTTTTCCCTATTTTTCTATATCTCCACTTAAAAAGATGATTTTGAAAAATCAATTCTCTTGCTCGTACTAATTTAACTTTGTTATTAACTATGTAGGATATTATCAACTAGTTTTATAGAATTTACTTTGTCAGATAAGATTACTGATTATAGTTTGGTGATGCTTTGATTTTACATTTTTTTAGATTTTATTTATTTATTCATTAGAGACACAGAGAGGCAGAGAGACATAGGCAGAGGGAGAAGCAGGTTTCCTGCAGGGAGCCTGAGGTAGGATTCAATCCCAGGTTCCTGGGATCAGACCTGAGCCAAAGGCAGGACACTCAACCACTGAGCCACCCAGGTGTCTCTGCTTTGACATTTCTAAGGAAGGGGTATATTGATGTAGTGCCAATAGTTTATTTTTGCTTTTGTTTCCCGTACCTCAGTAGACACATCTAGGAAAATGTTACTATGGCCAAGTGTCAGAGAAATACTGCCGGTGCTCTCTTCTAGGATTTTATGGTTTCAGGTCTTACATTTAGGTCTTTAATCCATTTTGAGTTATTTTTGTATATGGTGCTAGAAAGTGGTTTAGTTTCATTCTTTGCATGTAGCTGTCCAGTTTTCCCAACACCATTTACTAAAGAGACTTTCTTCACTGCATCTTCTTGCCTTCTGTATCATAGATTAATTGATTATATAAGCATGGGTTTATTTTTGGGCTCTCTATTTTGTTCTATTGTGTATGTGTCTGTTTTTGTACCAGTACCATACTGTTTTGGTTACTATAGCTTTGTAGTTAGTATATCCGGAAATCTGGAATTGTGATACAGGCTTCCAGTTGTGGAATGAATAAGCCACAAAATAAAAGGCATAGAATAGGGAATATAGTCCATGCTATTGTAATAGTGTTGTCTGATGACAGATGTAGTTACATTTGTGGTGACTATAGTTTAAGGTATAGGGAGGTAGAATCACTATATTGCATACTGAAACTAACGGTAACATTGTGTGTCAAATAAAGAAATAAATAAAATGTGTAATTATTTTGTGTATAAGTCTATAAGGCTGTAAGTTTTTATCAATTCACTTAATAAATACGTATCAGCCACATATCATTTATAAGAGGTTCTGTGGATAAGTTTCTTACTCATAGTGCTTTAAAAAATCCAAAGGACTATCTAACATATTCTGGGCAACATCTGATGTCTCTGTTGTGACAGTAATATTCACATAGGGGAAAAATTCCTGCTTGTCTGATCCCAGATCCCCAAACTAACTGTCACGATGAGGGTGGAGGGCACCCACTTTGACTAACCAGGAAAGAACCATGGATTTCACACTGTCAAGTAGAATAAATTCCTTCAACAATATAATTAGCAATAATTAAAGTTGTGTGTCTAGATGTTTTTGTAAGGCTCAGTATTCTCTCTCCCTTGATTTGGTCTTCAATTTTTACTATAAAAAGACTCCTAATGAACAGAGGAAATAAGAAAATGCACTAATAATTGAGAATTTAGGACGTCCAAGAAGCCTTTCCTGCCATCCCCATTTTAAAATGGAGCTGCTTTTGAAAAAATAAATTTCAACCCCTCATGTGCATAGTTTGTCTCCTTAGCTTAGATTATCTGGCCCCCTTCTGCTGGCGCATCCATATGTACACTGCTGTTATCCTAATACCTAACGCAGTGCCTGCCGTGTTTTTCACCTCAATAAATACTCGTTAAATGAATAAAGAAAGAATGAATAAATGAATACATGAAAGTCTAATAAAGAGAACAAAATAATGTATAAGCCTTTCATCTTTTTGTGCTTATTACCAATTAGGGGCTTTTTTATTATTGAAATACATCACAATCAATAAAATATATTGTTTAGTAATGATATACTCCCATATTTCTTTATGATAGAGTGTACCATCTTCAATAAACTGAGAATAGCTTTATGGGGCTCTGGAGGGAGACCTGATTACAAAATATTGAATTTCAATGCCATTCTCTGTCACTAACTTCCTGGGTCAATGCACAAGGCATTTACTAATGAACTGAATTTTTTCAATGCCTGAGTTACTTCCTGAGAGTAGTCATTAGAGATTCTAGCTCAAATTTGTCATATTTCCTCATCCAACTTTATTTTTCCTGTGATATCAGTGGCTAGGCTACTATGTAAGAGAGTTGCTGCTTGCGAGGTTTGTCTATGTTCTGAGCAAAATTGCTATTTTCTTGTTAACTTTATTCAGTGTTAATATGGAGGTACCCAAAGCAAAGCATTTCAGGGCAGGGAGAACTAAAGAATTTAAATTGTTTTTGGACTTATACATAGGAAGTAGTAATACTGTCATCTGTAAAAATGGCCAAAAACCTTGCAGCAGAGAATATTACTCTGTTTTTATAAAATCAAAGAGTTTGGTTTCTTTCCCCTAAAGAAACAATTTGAATAAAACTTGACCCCCTTCCGTTCGTTTTACAATGGAATATGGTCAGATTTAACCCTCCATTAAAAATTCTCTAATATCTTTTTTGCATTAACATTTCAAAACTCAATTTAAATATTCACAGATCTCATTTTTAATAAACTTAACAAAATTCAGGTAATTTCCTTCAACTTTTTAGATTGAAGGACAGCAGTTGGTGTAGATATAAAAAAGATGTACAGCTATGAGCAAAGCCCCAAATCAATTATATATAAGAAATAATGTAACACATGGAAAGAAATTAATCAAAAAGAAGAATTTCTACTATATGATTCTCTGGTCTGCTACCTGCAGGCAACAAACGCAAATGAAAAAAATCAACATTCTTCTGGCAGATAAGAGAAAAATTAATAAAAATGTTTCCTTCCTACTAGATCCCCTGATGCAACTATTGTTAAAAGTGAGTGACTGCAGGAAGAACTTGCTCGTTTAAATACTATTTTTTTTTTTTAGGCTACAGAAATAAGGCTTTATTCTTGCTGTTAAGCTCAATTACATGAGTTAGTATGGATTTGCACTGTCCAAAGAGATCCCTCTTCCCTGCCCCTTCTCATTAAATGGCGCTGTGGGATATGCATGAGACAAATGTAATAGGAACCGAGTGAGAAGCATTTTGAGGTGTGCCTACAGGGTAGTGATGATTCATAAGGAAGTCTGAGTGTAGCAGCTGAAAACTCTATGAGAGGAGCTACCGTGAACCACAGAATCCACCCCAGATGAAATTAGTGAAAATATGTTAGTACTCTGAAGATAGAAATGCTCCTACTCCCTAATGAGATGGGGAGGGGCATACTTTGGTGGATTTCTGCTTTTTAATTTAGAATTGAGTTGTTATTTCCCATTTCTGATTGAACGGGCAGGCCATCTATGTACAGAAAGTATGAAAGCTCAAATCTTTCTAATAAGAAAGATTTTACATTTTGTATTTTATGAAAATCGTTCTGAATTTAACAAAGAACTATGAGGCTAGCATACAAGGGCTTTAGGCAATAAGACATCCAATTTAAGCATCAGTCCACTGCCTCATTTCCATCACATGTAGAAAATGTAACCTAATTTTAGAATGAAAATTCTATTTTAATTCCTTTTACCTATCAATTAAAATATAGCATGCCAGTATAGAATTTTGACACATTTGTGTATTGCATATTAAATGTGAGCCAGAATTTGTCCATCCCTAGTTTATATGTTCCTATTTACCTTTTGAAAGGTAGTATCACATGATAAATGTGGCTCAGTTATTATGTAATAATTAAAGCATGGCATATATTACTGCTTGAATTACCCGATTTAGAGATCCTAATGTTTTATATATAATATATCCTATATTTTATATATAATATAATCCTATATTTAGAAGGTTTTGCATGACTTCTCATTTCTTTGTCTCAGTAGATCTTTTGTAAATGACTTTAAAGGGGCATGAAACAAAACTTGGCAACTTGGGGAAAACATCATTTTCTTTTTCATTAATTTATTAAGATTTTGAGAAATGTATTCCATTATTCCATTGGTATGCATTCTTTGTTCTGTGCATAAGTAAAGTTATGTAAAGCTTGTGATGAAAGTTTTAATGTTAATGACACTATCAAAGATAAAAATGATCTGAAATGTTATACAGTATGAAGCACCAAAATAAAAAGGGTTGGAAATATTTGTATGTTTTCCAAAGAAACTTACCTAACAGAATTTCTGAGCACGCTATGATGGATTATTATAATTATTGGGAATGATAATATTTTAATGTGACTTTCTTCCCACCTGTCAGTTGCAATCAAGGCTGCCCAGTATTCTGAAACAGTCTCATTTTGCTAGGTGGCTAGTCTTGTGCAGCCTCTAGAATGCTTAGAATATTAATGCATGGAAAGGAGATTGAATGCTTTCTATAGTTCCATTATGACAATGTGTTTTTCTTGTTTTAATCAGAAGACACACAAAACCAAACTAAAATAATTTTTAATAAATTAATGACAGTGAGTGCTTAAGAGAAAGGACCTCTTTGGGGGGATAATGAATCAAGACCATAGAATTTGACATTTCTTTCTCCTCTTCATACTTGGCAATGTATATTAATTTCTGCATAATTTAGTTTCTTTCTTGGGTGCTTCATTCTGAAGTGCTTTGAATTTATATGAACGAAGACAATCTGACATTAAGGTGAGGGTTGGTTTAATTTATAGTGGGCTGCCTTGGTAGGAAGTTATTGATCGAGACAACATATGTTGGAAGACACATATATTTGATTTAATATTTACTATGTTGGTCCTTACCATTTCTTGCATGTCCTCATAGTATTGCTTATTTTAATCTTTTTTCCTCTGAATTTATATGTATATATATATATAATTAAGTGTCCCTGTAAGTGTTCTTTGTCACCTTCTAGCTCTTACTCCAGTGGCTATGAATGGGTTTCAGGGATTTCTTTAACCACCTGAAATTGTAGCAATATTTTTCTCATAAATTCATTTGTCTGGGTAGTAAGTATTCCTCAAATTGCTTCTTAACCATCCAGTTCTTTATCTTCATTTTATTCAATTATTATGCCACGAGTATATAAGGCAGGACTACTTAATTTTGGACATCCCATGTGCCTTTACCAAAGGCATATCATTGAAACAACCACCAAATGAAAAATTTCGCCACACTTAGGTGTAGTTTTTGTAATATAACTCTTGGTACTGGCTAAATGCAAATGTACCATGCATTGGACGGCCGCCGTATTGTCAGGTGTTGTGAATCTTCTTAGCTTCAGCTTTATCTCTAGAGGGCAAAGATAGCTGTGGTCCATTCAAATGGTTACTGAGTACCCAGTTATCTCCCCTTCTGAAAATGGAAGTATTACTTTGTGCCCACCAGAATCTTCCAGTAATATCTATTCTTCATCGAGTATAAAATGTGGAAGGATGCCTACTCATTCTGAGAGACAGTTAACAGCATTACGGGCCTGACGTATAGCCCCATTGTATTCAGGGTTTAAGGATGTACAGCTAATTAGTAGCATTTTAAAATGAGGTATTTATATTTATACACATTAAGACTATTAATTTTGGTAACTGTATTTCAATATCTATAAATCAGAGGCAGTCGAAGAGCTGAAATTCAGATTTCCTTACACTTGCCTGCCAAGTGGCCTCAATCAGAAGTAATTTTCTCCATGAAGGCACATGGAGCTCAGTCGTGAGCCTTTTCTGAGTAGATATTATTATTTGTGTCAAATTATGTGTGATGATTTTTCTGAAGTGGACTTCTGTGCCCACTAATCCATACACACGAGGTTCCTTCATTCCTTCCTTCATTGGTGCTATTAATTGTACTTGTGCTTCTACTGTCTCTTACCCTTTTAAAATGTTAGTTTACGGCCACCGATTATCTGTAAGGTTTTCCTGTTAAAGAAACATGCAGTATAGAGAGTAGAGTGAGATCTGATCTTAAACCATAATACTATGCATTTTAAGAGAAACCTTTTTTTCAGAGCCCGATCTGATAGCATGGTGAAAGGAATGGTTAGTAATTTCTCATTTTAAAGTACGGTAAGTTATATAAATCTGACACTTGCTTTGGGAGAGATACAAGTTGGCCATGAAATCACCTTCCTGTGGACTAGTCTAAATATTGGTGATGAGATCTCGTGTATTTAGAACAATGAACTCAAGAATTTTTCACCTTTCATGTGGATTTTTGTAGTTTGGTTTTGAAAATAAGTGCTTCTTTTCAATTATATACTTGAGATTGCAAATTGATAGCCAGCATATAAAATAAAGGAGCCCCTGGAATATAGGATACTATATTATCAATTAAGATCTTATCACAATCTTTGATAAATAAAATATAAATCTAAATAGATAACCATAACATGGATGGCTTAGTTGGAGGTTTACTATAAAGTGTAGATCGGTGCTTTGTGGTTGTTTCAAGTTTTCACATGAGCTTTCTGTTTCATTTTTACAAAAAGTATTAAGTTTTAATTTGATATACCATTAGAGCTAATTTTTTGTCATTGGATATTTTAAATAATTGTTCCATTATGTACTATCTTGAATAAAAATCCTTCCAAGAACGTTAGATGTATGCTTAGAATTCAAATTTTTTAAAAGAAAACATTTTTTAATACTATTGATTTTATTCTTACAATATGCATGAATTATCTTTAATATATAGGCTTCTATAATTGAAGAACATCCAGAGATGAAAAAAAAATTTACTAAAATATATGTGAATTATTTAAAATATTTATTTTACAACCAAATAGTTATTTTTTTAAGATTTTATTGATTTATTCATGAGAAACACAGAGAGAGAGAGAGAGAGAGAGAGAGAGAGAGGCAGAGACACAGGCAGAGGGAGCAGGCTCCACGCAGGGAGCCCAATGTGGGACTCGATCCCGGGACTCCAGGATCACGGCCTGGGCTGAAGGCGGCGCTAAACCACTGAGCCACTCAGGGATCCCCAAGAGTTTTTTGTTAGCAAAACTCAGAGCTGAGTATATTCCAGAAAAAGTCTATATTGTCATTTCTGTTATAACTGATATTAAGGCAGTTTCTTTGTAGACTGATTTAGTATGGATATAAATTATGTAAATAATTAAATATTAGTAACCAAGAATTTTAATTTTGGTAAAATCTGCAAGAAAATCTTCCTAATTTTTCTGGGGAGGGGATCTAATATTTTATAACACATATTCTCAATAATCTTAGAGCAGCAAGAGGTTTCTCAGTTTTTAAAGACAAACTTTAAGCATCTATGAACAAATACGCTAATAAAAGTTAAGCATTTCAGAAGATTTTTGCGTTTTATAGATTTATTTATGAAGGAACGTGTCTAATAACTACTGAAGAATATTTGCAGAGTAGTATGGTATATTAATAAAAGATATTTTAAAATCTTGGGTTTTTGCATCAGTTTTTTCACTTATTAGAATGAACCTTATTCTGGTTAAGTAATTTCCTGAGCTTTATTTTCCATATCTACAAAATAAAAAAATAGTGTTAATTCTCCTACCTACTTTGGTGGATTATTTTAAAGATAACATAAGAAAGTGCTTTGAAATCTTACTTGAAATACAAATAAGACAGCTTTACATGTCTTATTTTGACCAAAATTGTCATTACAATTACAAATTACAAAATATGGAAAATATTCTATTCTTCATTTACTTAGCATTAATAATTAGAATTATCAGATGAATGTTTAATGATCATATTTTGTTATACTATTTATGTATTCCTTGCATACTTGCTACTTGACATAATTGTTTTAAGAGTTAAAAATTATACTTTTAAACTTGAAAATAATGAATAAGAGATAAAAACTTATATGAGATCTGTGACTTTTGAATGTAGTTTGTACAGAAATCCATGTTTTGTTTTGTTTTGTTTTGCCCCTTCTCCACCTTGAGGATAAGAAAGCACATTACAAACATTACCAGTGTTTGGAATTAAGGCATTCTTTTTTCCTTAAAATTTATTATTTTGAGGAAGAGAAAAAAATAAATTGTAAAAAGAATAAAGAAACTCCATAAGAAGTTTTTTGCTTGGATATTTCTTAATTTAAATCCATGCAACTAGTTTTGTCCATGAAAATCTGTCCTATGATTTCTGTCGTCCGTTTGGAAACTTTTTTTGGGGAAAGTATCAGATGTATTACTGTTCTTATGTACCACATAGATTAAAATTGTAATATGTGCACTAATTTAAATTATTTATAAGATTTCTTCTTTGGCCCTGAAATTTTCCTAGCACATTTCTAAGAAGTGAGAGAGAGACTGCCGAAGCCTTTTAAGTAGTCAGCCTGTCTGATGAGACGGTGGATGTGAGTGACAATTAGTACAAATTACCATAATTGTGTTCTTTGGATAACATGCCACATTGCTTCTTTTAGGAACAAATGCAGGCTTCTGCTTAGTTAGATGAGTCGGATACTTTGCTCCTTTAGGACGGTCAGAGATTCACAACCAGCCATGTGGTATCCCCACGTAGTCCACTTTAGAGCCATCTGAACAACTACAGCCCTCCTTTTCCTTTCAATAAAATAGGGCCATTAATGTAGAGCACCTCACTCTCATTCACTCTAAGGGAGTTGTATTTTTATTACTGAAAAAGTATCACATAAATACAAATTACATTTTTTCATTAGAAAACTACTTTTCATTTCAGAAAAAATTCAATTAATTATGAATAGGGTTATGCTTTCATCAGGGAGAGAAATATGTAATTTTTCTTCAAGCCTCAAACACATATAATGAAATCTTTTCTTGGAATCCACTCTTAAGATGGATTTTTAAAAGTATAGACTTTATTAAAATCTCAGTTCAATTAAAATGCATTCAATTACTTAAATCTTTATTAAAATCTCAGGTAAAATTGTACAACGATGTAAAAGAGACTTGTACTCTTTACCAGGCAGTTAATTCTAACAAATGAACATAAAGTGCACAGGTTTTGCAATTCGGGAGAGAATTTAAAAAAAAAAGGAGAAGCAGCTTTGGGTTTGGAATTGGGGGTGAGGAAAGGTTGAAGATGGAGGTTGCATTCTATACAGTAACTTCAGGTACTGGTTCCCTTCCACTTCTCATTATAGGTCATTGTTTCTTGTGAATATGAAGGTGGCATTATCTTGTGTGAGTCCCCTTAGTAATATTGGTTGGTGTATTCATAGAATGCATTTTTTTTCTCACCACTTTAATCAAAAGACCCTATTAAAGGATTTTATTTCACTATCTTCTTTGGATGTTTTTGGTACAGTGTCCCTGATTCTTTTTCAAGGGCCGCTAGAAGATGCCATTGAAGAGGAAGAAGAAGAGTGTCCATCAGAGGAAACAGACATCGTCTCAAAAGGAGACTTTCCATTGGAGGAAAGCTTTTCTACAGAATTTGGGCCTGAAAATCTGAGCTGTGAAGAAGTGGAATACTTTTGTAACAAAGGTAATCATTAATGGCTAGATGCAGTCTGTGAACCCATTTACTTAGATGATTTTGTGAAGTTTAAAAAATGCACTGATAGAGTGTAATACTAGTGCTCGAAGTGCTGATAATGTAATTCAAGAGTCTGAAAATACCTGCAGAATTTTTAAAACACATAATGCTATTATGAGGACTAAAAGAAGTAATTCCACTTTAATAAGTCATTTTGTATATTTAAAAATATTTTCCTGTTGATTGGCCAATTCTAATATATTTTATTTTATTTTATTTTTAAAAAGTTTATTTATTTATTCATGAGAGACAGAGAGAGAGAGAGAGAGAGAGAGAGAGGCAGAGACACAGGCAGAGGGAGAAGAAGGCTCCATGCAGCGAGCCTGACGTGGGACTCGATCCTGGGTCTCCAGGATCACACCCTGGGCTGCAGGCGGCACTAAGCCGCTGAGCCACTGGGGCTGCCCTCTAATATATTTTATGTTCATCATGTATTCACTTATTCTTTTACAAGTATTTATTGAATGTCAGTTGCTTGCAAGGCACTGAATATAAGCACTGAATAGGGCAGGTAGTCCCAGCCCAAGGTTCTGGCTCACTCCTTTTAAAAACAATGCTTAAGGGGCACCTGCCTGGCTCAGTCAGTAGAACATGTGACTATTGATCTCAGGGTTGTGAGGTTGAGCCTCATGGCGGGCATAGAGTTAATTAATAATAAACAAACAGACAAAGTGCTTTAGGTGTTTGACATTGACTTTCAAAACTGAGGATGGTGCTTTTTAAGATATCGTTAAATAAGAAAATATATTCGATTTTCCCACCCTAGATACTCTTTTAACACTTTAACATTATGTTGAAAGAAATACCTGAGACAATACATCTCAGTTTATTTCCACCATTAACTTGGAGCCAGGTGGCCTCCCCAGTAACCCGTCTTCATTAGGCACATGTACTCACTTGCTTGCTTTTTTTTAAAAGTGTGTTTAAAGGTCTTTCATGATTTTTAAAATATATATTCTCTTAATTTAATTGTTTTGTCTTTGCAAATGAGATGGGTCTTCTCTTGCTTCCTGCACCAATGCAGTTTCACAAGTGTTTGAGTCACTTTATTGGTTTAAAAGAGCCGCTTTTTTTTAAAGTGTATTTTACCATGACTGTGTGTCTCTATATGTCTGCGTTTGTGTATGTGCCATTTTTATTTTTATTTTATTTTACTTTTATTTTTACACCTATCCATTTGATACACATTGTTCAAATTCCCATATGACTTTCTCCTGTTGCTGGTGATTAGAAACAAAAGAAGTCAGCCAATTCTCATCCCTATGGTCAATAGAACCCTAAAAATTGTGGAAATGGAATGGCAGCACTAGCATCTGGCTACCCTGAAGTTTAGAAAGCCTCCTTGACCATTAACTCCTGAAGACCTCACAGTGACTTTGTAACCTGGTGCCTGTCTCCTGCATGGGAGACTTTTGGTTGAAAATGAGAATGGTATGGTCTGAGTAGTTGGTAATGTTGACTTAGATTTCAGGGCAAATTAATATTTTCTGTACTTGTTTTAGATGCTAGGACCATTATAGTATCCACAACAATACATGTAAAAGCTGGCTTGAAATAAGGAGTGTTTAAATCTATATTTAAAGAGTTTTCATTTTCCTTCTTTGACAGGAAAATATTCTTAAATGTATCATAGAGTACCTGCCTTATGTTACAGGATCACAATAAATAAAGGAACCAAGAGTTATTAGCATGTACCACTTCTTGTTCTTGTAAAAAGAGGTAGTATGTAGTATGTGGATTCAGACATTTTTGTCAACTTAATTAATCCAGAGAGGCAGTAGTGATAACACATTACATTTTGGGATGATCATTGATCATTGATACATTGCTTAGTGTAAGAATATAGAACTCCAAATTTTAAGTTAGTAGTATGTTAGGAGAAATATATATATTATGTACATAATTAAAATACAACTTAATATAAAATTATACATTTATTTAATTGTTAGTTAAGTTTCTAATATTTAGTTTGAAATTAGAAAGTAAGGATAGGTTGAAAATTTACATTTTCACCTAATATTTTGCAGGATAATCTGCTAACTATTGAAAGTGCTATTACCTTATTTAATAGGTAAGAAATTTAATAGGAATTAATAGGAAAAGAAATTCATTATTTTACTCTCATAAAATGGGAGGCCAGGAGACTTTCATTTAACTCAGTAGAACTGGTAGAAAAGAAAGCCAGCTCTTTGACAGATATTGCATCCCCTTGAGGTGATAGTAAGGATGCCATCCATTTTTCACTTAAGTTGATTGGCTATATTAGGAAGAGAAAATTTTCTCCACAGAAAATTAGAAACTATCTTTCTGTAGAAATTCACATATTAGTCTCAGTGACACACAATTCTGTTTTCTTTCCAGTTGCAGGGAAGGTAATAGGTTTGGCATTAAAAGAGTAGAAGTTTTAAATGGTTAATGATGCCACCGTCATGAGGAAGGAGCATATAAGAACTGTTCTCCTGAAGGGAAATAATTTCAGCTTGGGCTCACTGATGAAACATATTTTTTGCACATATTTTAAGTCATTTACAACTTAAAAATTGTGTGTGTGTGTGTGTGTGTGTATATATATATATATATATACAAATTTATATATTTGAAAATGAATTTGATTATTTGGAATGTCTCTTCATCTAAAGATCTAGCCGTGATTAAGATCTAACAAGGACATGGTTTCTTTACTGAGTTCCAGGGAGAACACTTTTGAACATCAATGCTTTCTTTGTATTAAACAAAGGATAGTAGTTAAAAACTCAGGTCACAAAAACATGGTTAGAGTATCTTAGGTGTTCCAAACAAGGTATTGGGACAATCAGTCAAGGATACTGAGGATACCCAGTTACAGTTATCTTTAAATCTTAGCAACTGGGTTGTGTCTAAAAGCAATCATATGCCATTGTAAGTTTCCTTTTTATTAAAAAAAATAAGGAAAAACTCTTTTTATGGTACATCTATGAAGATACACCTTTTCATAAATAAAAGTTCCTACTTCCTTTCAAATCGAGCTACATTATACAGGATTTTTATTTAAAATGATTCTGTTCTTATTGTTGTGGTATTTTTCTCAGTTCCATATGATATAGTCTATTTACTTGTTGGCAAGGGCAGGCCTTTTTACAAGTCTTGAAGTATTTATTAATATTATTGCTAGTCATTATTAAACATATGATTAAATACGATCCCAATCACTCTTATAATGTAATATTCTACAGAAATGTCAAAATGTTGGTCAGAATTTTATGTCAACATTAAATGTATTAAATTCTTAATCATACGATTCTAAGTCATAATATTCACAATTAAAAGTGGAAAAGATTACCTTTAAAAGCCCTTGTTAGAGTTGCAGGCCTCAAATTGTAACCTAACAGTTTTGTTGAAGTTTCTTATGTCACTTTTTACTTTATGTTAGTTGCATATATCATGTCTCTATTTTTCATCTTTCAAGTGAATGAAATGAATTCTATTTATTAAAAGACGCTCTTCTCAAAGTTGCTTGCTATCCTTAAATTTTAGGAATTTCAGCAAATATAAAGCGATACTTACAATTTGCATCACCCTCTTTTGTGCATGAGTTTAGATCATTTGGCACCTTGCCTTACAGTATCTCTGAGAGGAAGGAAACAAGCAAGAATTATTTCCTTGAATTTCCAGATGACGAAGACATCAAGGCTAGGTCCATAAGTGCTACACATTTCCTGTGGCACTGGATTATATGCTTCAGTGATTTGTTTTCTGACTTTCTCTGGTTTATGTAAAATGGAAGTACATCAATGCATGTTTAGAACTAAGCAAACTAATATAAATTAAAACATAGGTGGTCTGGAAAGCAAACAGGGGAGCTTTTAGTAGGTGACTGCTAGCAGGT
>NW_023330975.1:0-54516 GCF_011100685.1 Canis lupus familiaris
GTAATTAATTATTCTTCTATTTTTGGTGACAGTAGTTAATGTTTTGGATTTAGACCTTTTCTAAATACATGTTGAGTTAGTAGGGGTTCCTGGCTTGCTCAGTCAGAAGAGCACATGACTCTTGATCTTGGGGTTATGAGTTCGAACTCCATATGGGATATGGATATAGGGATTACTTTTAAAAAAAATGAACAAACTTAAAAGAAACCATTAGACATTAAATAAAAAGGTTCAGATATTTTCTTAGAGTAAATAAAAAATAGAAATGCCGGATGGAAGAGTAGTAGAAACATTTCTCAGGTTCTTGATACATAGTGTTGGGTTGTGATTTTTCAGTTGGACTTATTTGAAAGTTTTCTTTCCTTTAGGTATACTCAGGATAATGATGTCCTAAGCCTAGAACAGAGAAAATTTTATGAAGAAAATGGGTTTCTTGTCATTAAAAGTTTGGTGTCTGACCCGGACATTCAACGCTTTAGGTACAGTAACCTTTCATTATTTTAAGAAATATGTTGTATGTTTGCAATGGGAACATGGGTAGTAAGAGTAGTGTGTGCATGTTCAGATATTTTTCAGGGACTGGTTACTTGGGAACTGGTTGGGAACATGAGCTCTGGAGCAAGAAGGGCTGGCTTTAATCTTAGCCCTTCTACTTAATCTTGTGTGCCCTGGGGCAATTTACATTCCATGCCTCTCCTTTCTCATCTGTAAAATGGGGATAATAGTACTGAGCCCTAGTGTTGTTGTGAGGACTGAATAAGGTAAAAGACACACAGAGTGCTTCCAACCGGGCCTGGCCCATGGAATGGAGGAGAGAAGTATTTGCCATTGTTACTCAGATGCAACCAAATCACAAATTTTCCCCCACTGTTTTCTTAGGCTAAGGAAGATGTGAGTTCTCACAGCGAATTCTGGCCTCACAGTGAGGAGGCAGGGGCTTGTGAGCTGGCCATTTCCTCACCCTATGCTCAGAGCTGCTCAGTCTGGCCTGGAGGTCAACTTGGTGCAGAGACACCATCTCCTCAATCTTTGTGGATCTTTCCACAGAACTGGCCAGGCAGGTGCCTGGAGCCTGCAGTAATGACATCATCTGCCAATTTCATTTCCTAGGGACCAGTTTGAAAGGATCTGCAGAGGGGAGGTGAAACCAAAACAAATGATAATAATGAGAGATGTGTCCATTGCAAAATCAGAATATATTCCAAGTGAAAGGATGATTTCAAAGATCCAAGACTTCCAAGAAGACAAGGAACTCTTCAGATACTGCACTCTCCCTGAGGTTGGAGAACCTTCCTGTGTTTTCTTTGTTTTTAGGTTAACAGCCCACCGACATGCCTGCCCCAGGAATTGCTGCTTTTCCTTTCTCTGAGCCCCTCTCTGGTGGTTGTAGAGCAGTGGTTCTCAGTTGGAGGAGCACATCTGGTGGCGCCTGGAGCCCTGTAGGGTTGTCACAAGGTTTGGTCTGTAGAGCCTGGGCATGCCGCTAATGGAGCCCAGGGAGCCTATAATGCACAGAACAGCCCCTCCCCCCAATTAATGAATTATCCGGCCCCAAATGTCAATACTGGCCAGGTGGAGATACCCTGCTCTGGCGCTTGGTAATTAACCTGGTGGAGAAGGGCGGGAATTCTGCAGTGGAGAGGGGGAGCCTCTCTCACACTGAATATGGGCATATCAACAGGAGTCACATTGCAGATCCCACTCACTATACATCCATTTATTGTTGCTTTTGTTTCTGTGAATCTGGTAGTAGAGGTTTAAGTAGGTCTTTAGAGTTAAACTTGTCTAAAAAATTCTCATTCTTTAAGCATAAATCATGTTTATAAAGTTATCCACATAATATAGAACATGTAAAGTGAAGTCTCCCAACGTTCACCAGCCCCACTCACTGCCAAGCTTTTAGGTGTATTCAACTAGAATTCTTTCATGGCCATGAAAATGCATACGTAACCCCCCACGTTTTGTGTATCACGGGAACAAACTGGTTGTCACCGAGTCTTGTCCACTTATAATAGATCTCAGACATCTTTCCATATCACTTACATATTATCACTTATGTATCTATATCATACTTGCAAATTTCTGCATAAATATATGACAGTTTATGGATAATTTATTTAGAATGGTTTTAGATTGTTTATTGTTTTTTAAAGATTTTATTTTTTCATGAGACACAGAGACAGGCAGAGACATAGGCAGATTGAGAATAAGCTACCTGTGGGAAGCCTGATGTAAGACTTGATTCCAGGACCCCAGGACCATGACCTGAGTCAAAGACAGACACTCAACACTGAGCCACTCATGTGTCCCTTGACACATGGCACACTTTTTTTTAAGGGGCACTTTGCATATAGAACATTTTGGAAATTATAACCCCAAATGCTAGTAGATAATTTGACTTAATGGGAACCTGGCTGCTTTAGTTGGTAGAGCATGGGGGATCTTTTAGTTTTTAAGAGGTATGCACTTTTTTTTTAAGATTTATGCATTTATTTTTGGCATGAGAAGGGGACAAGGCACAGGTTGAGGTAGAGGGAGAATCCTCAGGCAGACTCCCTGCTGAGTGCAGAGGACGACACAGTGCTGGATCCTTAGACCAAGATCATAACCTGAGCCCCAACCCAGAGGTGGACATTTAACCAAGTGAGATACTCAGGATATTCATGAGATATTCATGAGAGACGCAGAGAGAGAGGCAGAGACAGAGGCAGAGGCAGGCTCTTCACATGGAGCCTGCGCAGGACTTGATCTCTGGACTGGGATCATGCCCTGAGCCAAAGGCAGATGCTCAATCGCTGAGCCACCCCGGTGTCCCAGTTGCATGTGGAGATTATTTAAAATTTAGAAAAAAAAATACTTAAATAAATAATTAAAAAAAGGAAGAAAATTGTCCTCATGAGAAAAGACTGTACAGGCAGGCCACCTATCATGTCCAGCCCCTTGGGTTGGGGACAAAGGGGGACATGGCCCCTGAATCATCTATTCTTCCCAACCTCAAGTCTTGCAATAGAAATGGAACTTGTGAGCATCGATCAAGGAGGAAAAGCTTGAAGTTAGAGGTAACTTGTGTTAGATGAATCACGATGAGGCCTCCAGGGTTCCCACCTTTTGTGTAACACGGGAACAAACTGGTTGTCACTGTGTTTTGTCCACTTATAATAGACCTCAGACATCTTCCCATATGACTTACATATTATCACGTGTATCTATATCTATATCATACTTGCAAACTTCTGCATAGCATCCCATTGTGTCAATGTACCACAGTTTATGAACCATTTATTTCAAATGCTTTTAGTTTTATTTTTATTATTTTTTAAAGATTTTATTTATTTATTCATGAGAGACACAGAGAGAGAGGCAGAGACATAGGCAGAGGGAGAAGCAGACTCCTCACACAGAGCCCGATGCCGGACTTGTTACCTGGACTGTGATCACACCCTGAGCCAAAGGCAGAGGCTCAACCCTGAGCCACCCAAGAGTCCCGGTTGTGTGTGGATATTACTTAAAATTTAAAAAGATCTTTAAACAAATGTTAAAAAAAAGAAAGAATATTTTCCTCATGAGAGAAGACTGTACAGGCAGGCCACCTATCATGTCCAGCCCCTTGGGTTGGGGACAAAGGGGGACAAGGTCCCTGAATCATCTATTCTTCCCAACCTCAAGTCTTGCAATGGAAATGGAACTTGTGAGCATCAATCAAGGAGGAAAAGCTTGAAGTTAGAGGCAACTTGTGTTGCCTGAGGCCCTGGGTACCCGGAGGCCTCCAGGGTTCCCACTGTTCTCAAGTGTGCACCATGCACCTACTGGTTCATGCAATGACTTTTAGGAGGTGGGTACGATATAGTAGTTGGGTATTTATTTCAATATGTATTGGAAAAAGTAGCTGGTGCATCAAACCTATGACTTCAGGAATATTATTAATCAGGATAAGACATGAGTTAATTTAGGAAAATTATTGACTAATATTGGGCAGTTAGCAACATATGCTAGAAATGGTAAAATGTCTCTTGAGTCACTGAAGTTTAGAAAATACTGGTAGGAGATGCTGGGCAGGCATGGCCCGATGGAGCATGTGAGTCTTGATCTCAGAGTCGTGGGCTCAAGCGATAGAGATTACTTAAAACCAGGAAACAGGAAAGGAAAGTATATGAAGAAATATATTTGAGGAATATATTCTTCAAAGAAAATATCACAAGAAAATATAAAAGATGACACCCTTTATAAAAAAAAAACAAATATGAGCCCCGACTCCTAGGATTTGGGACCATTTCGAGTGTTTCATGCTCAAATTGCCAATATGGCTTATACGGGAGATCAAGTAGTGAGAAAGCTAGAAGAGGCTTCATTTTTTGAAGTCAGACAGAACTGGAGATGGAATACCGTCCTTTTCGTTGAAATTGCTCTGCCACCTTGGGCACTTTATTATCTGCAGGATAATGATCATTTAAAGGATCTTTAATTCCTGGGGGCATTACTTTTCAGGGATTGTTGTGAGACTTAAGTGGCTGACACATAAAGCGCCTGGCAGGTGGTAGGCATGCAAAGCTGAGTGCTTTCCTCCCTAGTGGGTTAGATGTAGGAGGGAGCACACCCGCTGCCAGACCTTTGGCCAAATTCAGCCTCCCCACCCCGCCTCTGCTTCCTCATACTCTGTAACTGCACCTTGCTGTCAAGCACCAGTGCCCATGTCATTATTTAACATCCTTCCAACAGAATATAGATGCCATGGGAGGAGGGACCTGTTCATCTCACTCCCTGCTGCGTGTCCTTTTCTATCACTGTCTGGTTTGTAGCCCTCAGTGAAGAGCTGTGGAAAGGGAGGTGGCCTGACTGTGAAGTGTCCCCCTGTTGCTGTTCTCTTGTCCCCTGGGCTCTGCATGGCAGCTGCACGTTATTGGGGCCTCTCATGGTCCTTTCATTTATTATTCTCTTTAATGATTCTACTTATTTGAGAGAGAAAGTGAGTGAGATCAAGAGAGATCATGAGTGGCAGGGAGGGGCAGAGGGAGAGGAGAAGCTGACACCTCTCTGAGCAGGGAGCTGGACATGGGGATCATGACCTGAACTGAAGGCAGATGCTTAACTGACTGAGCTGCAATGGTGTCCCCCTACCACCTTTTTAAAAAGTGACTTCTACACTCTAGGAGTAGCTTGCAGTCACGACCCCGAGATCAACAGGTTCATGTTCTAGTGATTGAGCCAGCCAGGTGCCCCTCGTGGTCCCTTCTTATGAAGAGTCTCCGTGAGGGGAAGAGGAAGGTGCCTTCTCCCTGGGCATCTATGGACAGTGTCAGGTGAAAGGAGGGTATTCCTGCCCTTCCCAGTCGAAAGCTGAGAGAAACTCTTCGCATTCTCATAGAAAATGGGGTTTGGTTTCCAACTGGCTTAAAAAGCCTGTTTAAGGGCAGCCCCGGTGGCCCAGCAGTTTAGCGCTGCCTTTGGCCCAGGGTGTGATCCTGGAGACCTGGGATCGAGTCCCAAGTCGGGCTCTTGGCATGGAACCTGCTTCTCCCTCGACCTGTGTCTCTGCCTCGCTTTCTCTATATCTCTCATGAATAAATAAATAAAATCTTTAAAAAAAAAAAAACCTGTTTAATTCAGAGTGTTACAGATTTCCAGTGCTGAGTTTTTCATTCTTTGTTTGCAACGTTGGGAAATACCAACTTTTTTTTTTTTCCTTTAAATAATTGTTTGATAGAGAGGGAGAGGCAGAAGGAGAAAACCTGAAGTAGACCCATTACTGTGCAAGGACCCCAAGGCAGACCTGTATCCTATGACCCTGAGAACATGACCTGAGCTGAAATCAGGAGTTGGATGCTTAAGCAACAGACTCACCCAGGCACTTCTACCAAGTGTTTTGTATAACTATGTGCATTTTGACTCTTGTACAAATAAGTGTACATTGTACTACGTGGTTGTTTATTTGATTTCTCATGCAACTCTTTACTCTTAGATTCTGAAATATGTGGAGTGCTTCACTGGACCCAATATTATGGCCATGCATGCAATGCTTATAAACAAACCTCCAGATTCTGGTAAAGTGGTTTTATTTGTTAAGTAGAAGCCAAAAAAAAAAAAAAAAAAGAGGGTAAAGTAAGAAAAAGTTTCAAGGATTCAAAGGATCGCTTTGTGTATAACTGCTGAATATTAAAAAACAAATGTGGGGACGCCTGGGTGGCCCAGTGGTTGAGGGTCTGCCTTTGGCTCAGGTGGTGATCCTTGGGTCCTGGGATCTAGTCGTACATCAGGCTCCTCGCAGGGAGCCTGCTTCTCTCTCTGCCTGTGTCTGTGACTCTCATGAATAAATAATAAGATCTTTAAAAACATAAAATAAGGGCAGCCCAGGTGGTTCAGCGGTTGGCGCCACCTTCACCCCAGGGTGTGATCCTGGAGACCAGTGATCCAGTCCCATGTCAGGCTCCCTGCATAGAGCCTGCTTCTCCCTCTGCCTGTGTCTCTGCCTCTCTCTCACTCTCTGTGTCTCTCATGAATAAATAAATAAAATCTTTAAAAAAAAATGTGTATATACTTTTAAGTCTTAAAACAGTATGTAAAAAAAAACCAGTATGTATCATAAGAATCGTGGAGTAGGGATTTCAGATGTCAACTATATGGTTATTTTTTCTTACTTTTAAAGATTTTATTAATTTTTTTGAGAGAGAGGGAGAGACACCATAGAGGAAGAGAGAGAAGCAGATTCCCTGCTAAGCAGAACCCTTTGCAGCTTGATCCCAGGGCCCTGAGATCCTGAGCTGAGAAAAGGCAAATGCTTAACCCACTGAGCCACCCAAGAGCCCTTAGAGGCCTTTTATTAACTTAGTTAGCTGATATTTTTTGCATCAGCCACTTAAAGGCTAACAGGGAACCTCAAATTTGGTTGCTCTCTTCAATTACTCAAACTTTTTTTTTACTTTTTGAATTCTAGCTTCTATGCCCAAACCACAATTACAAAGGAATAAAACACAATAGAATTCATGACATGTGTATGAATTGCTAGTGAATGTTGTGTGTCAGTAAGTCCTCGGCTCCCAGAAACCCAGAAAAAAAATAGAGGATCTGGAGTTGTCCTGTGGATTTGATATTCAAATTTGATGCTTATCTCTCTGGACTGATTCTCAATAATGTTGTTTCACTTCTTTGGGTTTTGTGGGAATAGTCATTGCTGTGGTTTTGCAGGCAAAAGAGATGAAATCTGAGATGCAAGTGTGTATTAACAGCAGGTTCTGTTTCAGGCAAGAAGACATCCCGCCATCCCTTGCACCAGGATCTGCACTACTTCCCCTTCAGGCCCAGCAATAAAATTGTCTGTGCTTGGACAGCCATGGAGCACATCGACAGGAACAATGGCTGTCTGTGTGTGTTCCCAGGCACACACAAAGGCTATCTGAAGCCACACAATTATCCCCAATGGGAGGTATGTCTGCGTAGAGGAGGCATCATTTTTTTGTTGTTGTTTTTTTTTTTTGTTTTTTTTTAGGTTAGCTTTTTTTTGTATTTTTTTATAGGGTTCGATTTTTCAACCTATAGTATAATACCCAGTGCTCATCCTGTCAAGTGCCCCCCTCGATGCCTGTCACCCAGTCACCCCATCGCCCTGCCTGCCTCCCCTTCCACTACCCATTGTTCCTTTCCCAGAGTTAGGGGTCTCATGTTCTAGCTCAGAGGAAGAATCTGTTTTTTGTTTGTTTTTGTCGTTGTTTTCTTTTAAGATTTTATTTATTTATTTGAGAGAGAGAGAAAGAGCACAAGCAATGGGAGAGGAGGGGAGGAGAGAGACAAAGGGGAAGGGAGAGGGACAAGCAGACTCTGCTGAGCACGAGTCAGATATGTGGCTTGAACTTCGCACCCTGAGATCATGACCTGGGTTGGCATCAAGACTTGGACGCCCAACTGACTGAGCCACCCAGGCACCCCTAGAGGAGAAATCTTAACCAGAATATTGTTTGTTTTGATTTCACATCACTCTCCCTAAAGAGCTTTAACAATCAGATGGCATTTCCTTCCTTACAAAACATCATTATAGGATTTACAATTAGGGTCAGGGAAGATTCAAGGATGTCAGGTAAAATAACCATTTTTCCATCAAGAAGTGTTGGAAAGCTGACCAGTGTGGGGCACTTTGGTAGGTACTATATAGGATATGAAATTATCAAGCCCAATTGCACAGGTAAGATGTCAACACTTGCAACACCACATGCATGTGTAAAGTGCCAACTACTTCTTACCCACTGATTGATGGCTCTTGGCATAAAGAAGAGAGAGGAATCATCTCTTTACTGCTAGAGAGACCAATGAAGACTCTGGGGAAGCATGAGTAGTATTCCATTGCATGACTGTTACATGGTGTATGGAATTGAGCTAGTTGAGGATGGAAGAGTATAGAAGGCTTTTGAGCCCATGAATGGTGAGATCAAATTGATCCTTCAATAATGATAATCTAGAGGCTTAGAGCAGGATATACTGGAGGTAGGGCTCCAGAGGCAGAGAAACCAGAGAGGAGATGATAAGTGTTTTAGGTATCAGACAATATGGTCTTGAAATCCCATAATGATGGTCAGAAAGAGAAGAGCACGGGTTGTTAACGCAGGAAGAATGAATGTGGTCTGTAGGAAGTAAAGAATATGGCTTTCAGGACTTCTGTCTCAATTAGATTCTTGCACTGAGGATTAGTGCCAAGGAAAATACTGGGGTCTGGATTCTGATATAACTGAAACTGTGAGATTCACAAATTCAGTTGAGTTTTGGGGAAAGTTTGGTGCAGGCAACAGAAGTGGGCTGTGGCTGACTTAAGCCAAACGAAGTGTTTTGGAGGGTGGCAGGCACCTGCTGAGTCCATGGAAAGGCTGGCTAGCTCTGATGAGCAGGAGAGTGGGGGTTATGTTCAGTGGGAACACTCGGGGTGGGGCACCTGGTGGGGTCAACTGAACTGTGATCATGACCAGTGCCTTCCATCTTCTGCTCAGATTCAAAGTGACCACAGTGGGCGGTTAGATTGACTTAGCTTAGGTCACGTATCAACCCTGGCCAGGAGAGAAGTGCACTGGATGAAAACCACAACTGAGTCCAGCAGGAAAGCAGTCCTTTCCCCAGAAGAATGTGGCACAGTCTCAGGAAGGGAAATGTGATGCCGTCCTTCCACCATAACTATTACTTAATGAAATAACTGACTTGGGAAATAGTTATAAAAAACAGAATGTTTTAATTTACTGTTTTTCTTTCCTTACTCTGCATGTGACATCAGTGCTTTCTGAGCTGAGAAAAATTGAGATTTTCTCTCTGCTGGTTTGGGAGAACAATTAGCTTCTTAGAGGTACTCCTGAGTTATAGAAGAATGGTTCAGGCAAAGTTCTAGGTGAGGAGAATATCATCCTGGGAAAGAATGATTATACATTCAGGCTTGAAAGGTGATCTCCCATGTTAACTGCAACATGCAACGTTGATCTAGATCCTCAATATAATACAGTTATGAAGGGTGAGAAGAAATTTCAGCATCTTCCTTTGCCTCCCTAAATCCATGATTTTAATATCACAATGTGACTTTCACAGCCACACATCTGAGAAGCTTTTGTATATTTGCAGTACCTGTTAAGAATCTATTTATCTTTCTCTTGGAAGAACTTAGGAAATCTACTTTTTAGTCATTGGGTTCCTCAAATACAGAGTTGGGTTCTCTTATGTGTTCTAGGGGGGCGTGAACTTAATGTTCTATGGGATCCAGGACTATGATGAAAACAGCCCCCGCGTGCACCTCGTGATGGAGAAAGGAGACACCGTTTTCTTTCATCCTTTGCTCATCCACGGATCTGGCTGGAACAGAACTCAAGGATACCGCAAGGTATGCATTACATCACCGTGCTTTCCAAAGACGAATAGGTTAGAAGCAAAAATGTCAAGATATGTGAAACTTTATGAGATTTGTGATGTTTAACTAAACTGCTCTTGCTCTGGTTTATTTACCAGGAAATATATTTGATACCACATTCTTTTTTGCTAAGTTATCAGTAGGAGGCCATGTGACCTCCGGTTCCCAATCCTACTGATCGTGAATTAGGAACATTCATAGAGTTGCTTGGTAGCCCACAGCCTGTGCTTTTGGAGACAGAAAGAATGGATGATGTACTAAAATCTTAAAATGGGAAATGGATATAGGAACCATTTATGACGGCAGTTTATAATAGCTTTGTTATTGAATTGGCTGCCCAGAAATAAGATTTAGCAGCGAGCCATGGTTTTTGCCCCTTAGCTATGAATATATTAAAAACCTATTGATTTCATTGCTTGCATTAAAATTTGACAAAATTTCCCATATTCCCAGATTTCTCTCTTCTCAAAAATTCAGCAGCTCTGACAGTACTGTGGACTGACATTATTCCACATTACATGGCTCTTATTACGATATATAGGGGGTTTTTGGGGTTGAGTGAAGCGTGCCAGTTTGTCACACCAACACCCATTGTCTCCCTAGGTGCAGGGTTAGCTACCATGTTTCATCTTCCATTCATTCATATTTCCACCAGGTCAACAGGGCCAGGATGAGGGTGAGGCAAGAAAGCCCTCTCCTCCAGGGAAAATTTAGCAGGGGTCGGGGGATGGTGCCAAACACCTCAACAATCAAGTTAAATGATAGTTTAAGGCAGTATTTAGAAAATCAAAATCAATGCAAAAAATACCTTGATGAACACAATGCCAAAATTTTAAATAAAGACTAGATCAGACTCCCCACCAACATGATCCTCAGAACTGTACAAGCAGGGGTACAGCCACAATGACATAAATAATATGAATGTTCATGAAATTCATGAATTTGGCCATTTATCATGTGTCCTTGGTGTCAAAATTCAACTTGATATAAAAAATGGAATTTTATGTATATGCATCTGTATCAAAACAGCAAGCTAAGACAAATAGTCTTAAAGTCTGTATGAGTTAGAGAATTATATTACTTCCTATATGATCAGGGTTATAAACTGAGTAGGATAACAACATACTGAAAGATCTCATGTCAAAACCTGAAAATATAGTATAAAGTGATTACTGTATGAAACTAAAAGGTAAATGATAAGAAACCAAGTAATGTGATTGATAATATCCTAACTTTGTAATTTTTCAATAGTTTTTGAACTACTTTATTTGGGAAAAGATGAACCCCTACAAAAAGACTTAAAAATGCATATATGGTAATGTACTTATCCCCTTGGATGTCACTTTTTCTTGGTGTGGTTTGGGGGCTTCCATGGGAAATGGGGGTCCCTGTGTGGCTCAGCGGTTGAGCGTCTGCCTTGGCTCAGGGGGGTGATCCCAGTCCGGGGATCCAGTCCTACATCGCGCTGCTTGCATGGAGTCTGCTTCTCCATTGCCTGTGTCTCTGCTCCCCTCTGTGTCTCTCGTGAACAAATTTAAAATATATATATATAATAAAAATTAAAAAAAAAAGGAAATGGAATTTGTGACTCCACTGTCTACAAATCTCATGTTGTAAGCAAAGCAGACAGCCCTTCTGAGAGGTGAGGTCATCTCAAGAGAAGAGAACTAACATGCGACTAGGAAAGTGAGTTTTAAGTTTATCTGCTGATAACCTTTTCAAGAATGGGAACAACCGGGCAGCCCCGGTGGCCCAGCGGTTTAGCGTGGCGAGCAGCCTGGGGTGTGGTCCTGGAGACCCAAGATCGAGTCCCATATTGGGCTTCCTGCAGGGAGCCTGCTTCTCCCTCTGCCTGTGTCTCTGCCTCTCTCTTCGCTCTCTCTGAATGAATAAATAAGTAAATCTTAAAAAAAAAAAAAAAAAAAAAAAAAGAATGGGGAGAACCAAGTAACCTCCTTTCCCTTAAGAAGGAAACAAGATGTGTACCTTATGTGAATGATCTTGGACTTCAAATGTCCTTTTGATTTGAAAGGGGTGGGTGTGTATATTATTTTCCTTTGCAAGGTATTTTTAATGTTGATTTCCCTGATCTTTAGACATTAAAATAACAAAGCACCACAAACTCAGCTGAGTAACTAACTTCTGTGACTAAGAAGAGGATGAAGAACCCTGGAACCCATTCCTGTTTAGGACTGGGGGATATGCACTAGCTAGATAAATCACATGTTTAAAGTCCTCTTACTCTTGTCATTATGTTCTCAGCCCATTTTGAAAACAAGTATCCCAGGGAGCTTAAAACCTCTTGGAATTTCTCAGTCAGCCTTTAGCTGTACCTAGGGGGAGAAAAGACTCCAACCCCAAAGAGGCTAATCCAAGACACGATGGAACATTCTAGAAATCAAATGCTAGTGAAATAGCTGATGTTCTAAAAGAAGACTTTCTGTTTGGTTGTTGCTGTTAACAGATTTTTTTCTCCCCCAATATTAATCATTTCACCCTGCACAGGCAATTTCCTGCCATTTCGCCAGTGCTGACTGCCACTACATCGATGTGAAAGGCACCAGTCAAGAAATCGTTGAGAGGGAAGTTATGGAGTTAGTACACAGATTATACGGAATTCCGAAAGATACCAGCTTGCAGGTACGTTTGTATGAGATGAAAGATTTATAAGACTATTTTCTTCAATGCATGACAATACTCATATCTATTTTTTTAAAGATATTCTTTATTTATTTGAGAAAGAAAGAGAGAGGGAGAGAGAGCATGAGCAGTGGGGAGAGAAAGAGGGAGAGGAAGAAGTAGACTTCCTGCTGAGCAGGGAGCCTGATGTTGGGATCAATCCAGCAACCTGAGATCATGAACTAAGTGGAACATAGAGGCTTAACCAGCTGAGCCACCCGGCAACTCTGTTATCCCTGATTTAATTTGGAAGCATAATGTGCATTGTTTAGAGCACCGTGCAGAAGCCTTGCTGAGATCCACTGAGAATTTCAGCTAATACTTGCTTCCCCCACGTGGGGCACCTGAGCATCCCAGACTTCTTTATGTCTTTTGGCCGCCCTGTGCTGTGTAGGCTATCCTGTTCCAGGACAGGCAGGTAGGAAAGGAAACAGCAGATCTGGAGGAGAGCAAGTGAGCAACAAAAGCCACCTTCTGAATGCACATAAGGAAAGTTAAAGGTTTGGGATATTACCCATAGGCCTCCCTTAATTTCTCTACAACAGAGTATTTACATATATGCAGATCCAATAACTGTCCCAGAAGCAATTCTCAAGCAGGTTTCTGTGTGGGTCAGTTAGCATCTGGGGTTCCACGGAGCTGATGGCAGAAACCACTGATGCTTATCAAGAGGGGACATGAGACATTATTTCATATGCTTTGCTACTTAATACACAACACTTGTAAAGTAGTTGCGTGTAGCTAGTGGGCATTCAGTGCTGCCGATGATCCCCAGACAAATTACAGTCAAGCCAAAGAAATAAACATATTTGCCTGGTAGACAAAGACATTTTAGCCTCCGAACCAAGAGGCTGATCCTATGTTCCAATTTGCAGAAATCACCAATATATGTTTTCCTAGGGGGTGACAGGACCTCCACGTAGACTGAATGTAATGATAACTCGGCCCCTCTAGTACTGTGAAGAGTACCGCACACCAGCACTACGCTACTGGGCCACTGGGAATCACCTTCTGAAAGTCATTCCCAGCTGAAGAATCTTACTTCCCCCTTGGCCCCTTCTCCCTTTAGAACCTATGAATCTACCCCATATCAGAAAAGACTCTCATTTCTCATTTGCCGTTGGTGGGAAGTCTTGTCCTTCTCTCTTTGCCCAGTTTTTAAAACGCTTTTATGAAGGCATCCTATTTTGTGAAGTGGGGCTTCCGGGCAACACACTGATTCTTGCAGCAGAAAACAAAAGCATATATTGTGTTGGCAGTTTGTCAGGGTTGTAAATGAATGAACTGCCGCCAGTATTTATTTCAATTATTTGAGAGAGAGAGAGAGAGAGAGAGAGAGAGAGAGAGAACGTGAGCAGGAGGTGGGGGTATGGGCAGAAGGAGAGGGAGGGAATCTCCAGCAGATTCCCCACTGAGCCAGGACCCCAACACAGAGTCCATCCCAGAACCCTGAGATGAGTTGGACTCTGACTGAGCAACCCAGGTGCCCCAAGAAAGTTTGTTGACTCAAAAGTCTCAGTTGTTTGATGAAGAACAAAGCAATAATACCAAATCACCCCAATACCAAATCATGACCTGATTTTCACTGAGGAGCAGATCACTCTAGATGAGGCAGCGAGTGGCTAAAGGAAAGCCAGACAAGGAGTACAGGTCTTCTTGACCAAACAGCATGCTAAGCCTGTTGAGGACACCTGTAGTCAACAGGAGCACCAATTGGCACAGGCTGACTGGCCTGACTGGCGTCTGGCTCTCTCAGTTTGTTCAACATGATTTCAGATGTTGACAAGTAAATTATTGGGAGTCTTAAAAAATGGTTTATTTACTGATAGGACCACTGTGAGAGTTTTTCCACTTAACTATTCGTAGATGCTAGAAATCTACTTTTTTCTTATGCTGAACACATTCCCAGTGTTCCGTGGACTCCTTGTGGTTGGCTTTATTTCCAGGATGTCTTTAGACTGGGAGGACAGCTGGTGAAAGGAAGAAGGACCAACCTTTGAAGTGGCCGTCTGCTGGAGCTCTTTGAGAGGAAACCAAAAGGAATCAAGATGCCTATGGAACCTGTTTTATTAATGAGCTGTCCTAATCTTTCTGTCACTTGTTATGAAGATCACAACGCACTTACAGGGAACTTTATGGGATCTGGTTAGCTCTGGGTGAGGGGCTGTTGCTTTAATGGATGAACAGGTGTAACAGTGGCATATTACTATTGTCAGGAATACTACTTTGCACCTAATAAAGGTCACTGATGTCTAATTTAAGTGTGTTCAGTTACTTTCATCCAGTTAGCTCTTTGCCCAAGCAAGAAGGAAAGCTTTGAAACTCAGGGTCTGCTGACTTTTTCGCATCCCTCTTCTGGAAATCCCACCACCCACTGATTTCATGGCATGAGAGACTTCTCAGATCTAGAACACTGTCCTCTACACACACGTTTAATGAAGGGCATTGTGGAGTGAGGACAAGGGTGGATGTTCATGCTCTGACACATGTCCTTGTGTCCTTGAGTCCTTGCATGACTCTTCCAACCCAGCCAGCTTGCTTAAAGAAAAGCCAGAATTTTTCCAAATCTTTCTCTGTTGCTGAAGAAGGAAGACAAAGGTGACTTCCTCTGCTAGTTAGGCAGCTGGAAACCCTCAGCATTTATGAATGAAACCTAAACTCTCTCAAGGTACAGGGAAATTGTTAGTTTCGATTTCTAATGGGCAGGAACTGGGGAAATTTGTTTTTTTTTTTTTCATTTAAAGATTATTTATTTATGTTAGAGAGAGCACAAGGAGCAGCAGGTTGGAGGGGCAGAGGGAGTGGGAGAAGCAGACTGCCCGCTGGGCAGGGAACCCGATGGGGGCTCAACCCCAGGACCTGAGCCTAAGGCAGAGATGTTTAACCCACTGAGCCACCCAGGTGCCCCATGGGGACTTTCTTGTAATACAGAGCTGTGTTTCTACACCAGCTGAGGGTAGCAAAGACACATACTACTGATTATTAAGCATACCAGTTAGAATTTAGATCAGGAATAACAAGGAGTCCTTTTCTTTCAATCTGCTAAGCAGAAGTTGTTCTAAATGGACGTTCACCTTTTTTGTTGGTTTCTTTGAGGACGCTTTCTTTCCTTCTCTTTCTTTCCTTGTGAGAGAGCTCAGAGGGAGAGGGAGAAGCAGACTCTTTGCCTAATGAGGGCTCGATCCCCAGGAACCTAGATCATGAGATGAGCCAAAGGTAGATGCTTAACCTACTGAGCACCTAGGTGCAGGAGGACACACAGTTTAAGTTCACATCTGGCTGGAAACTGGAGAAGGTAAGACTATCCCTGACAGGGTTTAAGGAAATTGGATTATGGAAGAATTGTACATAAAATGTACATAAGGAATACGGTGTAATCAGCATGTATGGAGCACTGTTCTAGCAAAAACATTTTTTAACTCTTCAAATTTCAAATACATTTGAAAAAATAAACTTCAATAGGAAAGCAGACAGCACAGTTTATGTCCCTTAGGCATTTCTGGTTGCCAACTAGTCTCTCAGGAAACAATCCATTTCCCATTTGTTCTGTGTCCCTGGTGTCCATGAATTCATTTCCCAAACATCCAAGCATCCATTCCTATTCAGCGCAATAGGACTAGATGTCAAAGAAAGACAACAAGTGGAGGAGTTAGGACGGCTCCTTTTGTCTGTGTGGACCCACCTGGGAGAGGTGGGCAGGAGGATCAGCTGTAGAATGGAGAGCTGGGACGGGATTACCACCGGATCTTGGCAGAATGAGGAGCAGCCTGGTTTCCCAGTGGCTGTAAAGGGGAGGGATTTATCCTGGGCTAACCTTTTATTTCCCCAGAGGCTCACTTCCAAGGGCTATAGGAGGTACTCCAAGTGCAGACCAAAACAAATAGAAAGGGTCCCTTTCGTTGATGATTGGCACTGACAGCCTCAGAAAAACAGACCTTGGCTCCTGGTATCTGCTTGGAGTTCCTCCTTTGTGAGCCACAGACTGAAGCAGTTTGAAAAGCTTCTGATTGAATCAACAAAGGGTGGTAACCTTTCCCAAAGCCAATCCTAGTAATATGGCTGCATGGTTCAAACCAAATCCACCTGTGCAAGACCTTTTCCTACTAACCCCGGGCAGGCCGGCAACTCAGCTCCCGTACCCATCCTGTATGTACAGCATAGCCCATCACTTGGCCCTTGACTTTTCCGGAAGGGATGATGTTCTTTTTTTTTCATGTTAAGACCCTGCCTTCCCAAATAGAGAGGGTAGGCTCTTTGACAGCCCTGTCTATTCCTTTGCCCCTCCTGTCCCCCGTGACCACTTCCAGCACACTCACACTCGAGGCACGTACTATTTATGGCTTGTTCAATGTGAACACCAAACTTCTCATTTTTGTAGCTGTCCCTCCTACATAAGAGAGTGTCTTCTTGGAAATGTAGACACTTTACCTGCACGGTACCCATTATGATTCCCAGACATGTTTTTTTCTGAATGTTTCAACCACTTCTCCTTTTTTTTGAAATATATTTTACTTATTTACTCATGAGACTTACACACACACACACAGAGGCAGAGACATAGATAGAGGGAGAAGCAGGCTCCCTCTGGGGAGCCTGTTGCAGGACCGAATCCCAGGACTCTGGGTGGGATCATGCCCTGAGCCCAAGGCATATGCTCAACCACTGAGCCACCCAGGTGTCCCAGTTCCAACCACTTCAAATTCCAGGGCTCTCTTCACCAAACCTCTCCCCTATAGGTGGTGGTATGGGGGGGCGGGGCACTGGAAAAGTGGTGACTGTGGCTGAGTTTTTGCTCACTCATCAGAACTCTAGAAAATGTTTCCGTTGAATTCAACATTTTGTAAGTTTTAGTTTTATATTCTTTATTTTTTAAGTTTTATTCATTTTTAAAAATGTAATCTCTATACCCAGTTTGGTCCTTGAACTCATGAATCTGCCATCAAGAATCAGATGCTCTACCAACTGAGCTTGCTAGGCACCCCCAGTTTTGTTTTTTTGTTTGTTTTTTTGGCCATGGGTGGATCCTGCACAGGGAGGGGCAGAGGGTGATGGAGAAGCAGACACATCACAGGGTGGGGAACCTAGAGTACAGCTCAATCCCAGGACCCCGAGATCATGACCTGAGCAGAAGACAGAGGCTTAAGTAAATGAGCATGCCCCCAGGTGTCCCCAATAGCCCCTAGGTTCAGTATTCTTAAAGAATTTTTTAAATGGTAGCAAAATGCACATAACACAATTTACCATCATCATTTTTAGGCCTCTAATTCAGTGGCATTAAGTACAATCTAATCGTTGTGCAACCATCACCTCACCGTCATCCATCTCTAGGACTCTTTGGCTTGAAAAACTGAAACTCTGTCCTCATTAAACACTAACTCCCCATTCCCTCTCCCCCAGGTCCTGGCACCCACCATTCTACTTTCCATCCCTATGAATTTGACTACAATGATAACTCAGACAGGGGGTGGTCCTACAGTATTTGTCATTCTGTGACTGGCTTATGTCACTTAGCATAATGTCCTCAGAGTTGATATATGTAGTAGGTGATGTGTGAAAATTTCCTTCTTTTTGAGCGCTGAGTAATATTATATTGTATGGATATACCCAGTTTTGCTTATCCATTCATCAGTCTGTTGACATGTGGTTTGCTTCCATCTTTCATCAAATGTGAAAATTGCTATGAACATGGTGTACAAATATCTCTTAGACACATTGCTTTCTTTTATTCCAGATACATATATTATATGTATATTTTTAATATTTATTTATTCATCAGAGACAGAGAGAGGGAGGGAGAGACAATAGGCAGAGGGAGAAGTGGGTACCCTACTGAGAGTCTGAGAGAGACTTGATTCCAGAACTTTGGGATTATGAACTGAGCCAACGGCAGACACTCACCGATTGAACCATGCAAGCGCCCAAAGATACATATTTTTAAGTAGGCTCCATGCAAGGCATGGAGGCACTCACAACCCTGAGATCAAGTCCTGAACTGAGATCAGGAATCAGACACTTAAGTGACCGAGCCACCCAGGCGCCCCTGGAGAACTTGCTGTCAATTTTTGGTATATATACCCAGAATGGTGTTGATGGATCATATGGTTTTTTCTATTTTAATTTTTTGAGGAACCCTCATACTGTTTTTCAATAGTGGCTGCAACCATTTTGCATTCTTGCCAACATTACATGAAAGTTCTAATTTCTCTACATCCCACCAGTACTTGTTATTCTATTTTTGTGTGTTTAGTTTTTCTGGTTTTCTTGGCAGTAATTCATCCTCACAGAGGTGAGATGGTGTGTGTTAGATATTTTAACTAAGGTAAAACTCTTAGCTCGTACTTCCAAGGACAACTGGATGCTAACTATGCCTTCACATGACTCAGGGACAAACCTATTGTGAGGATAGCTAGGTTTAAGCTAGAGGGTTAGACAAGTTTTAAAAAAATGAGCTGGTGTTAAGAAGGGGGGGTGATGATGTTACAAAAGCTGTTTTCTATGTTTATTGTTTATAAGGACCATGTAATAAAGCAGGCACGCTTTCTGATTGACTCTACAGAGGAAAGCCGTTGCAAATGAAGCCCTAGCATAATGATTCTGGGCTTCCCCTCCCTGAACACAGATGGTCCCCCTGGAAGCTTTGGAGGAGGGGGATTTCACAGGAACGTGGAAGGTTTTGGGACTCTGGCTCTGCCACTTCCTAAAAGTTAACATTCCCGAGCCTGTTTCCCTTACTGTAAGGTAGCAACACATATGTCTGACCTCTGAGGTGACAGTGAGAGGATAAACAAGGATAATATACTGTGGGGGCATGCAGCACTGTTCAGATTCTTTTCAGGAATAAAGAATTGGGGCCCCTGGGTGGCTCATTCCTGTTGAGTGTCCGACTTTTGATTTCAGCTCAGGTCATGATCTCTGAGTTGTGAGATCATGCGCCACGTTGGGCTCTGCACCTGAACTCTGGGCCTGGAGCCTGCTTAAGACTCTCTACCCCTCTCCTTCTCCCTACCACCTCCTCTCAACAGCTGATATGTGTGTGCACTTTCGCTCCCTAAAAACAAAAAAGAAAAGAAAAAAGAATATTATCTCTAGCTTTGAAAGGGCTGTCAGCAGATGTTCTTTCTGTCAGCCCTCTAGGGAGGGCCTCAGCTGCAGAGCTGCCTTGGTCTAGGTCATGTCCCTGCCCTGTGTCCACTGGCTGGTACAGCGTTAGAGCTGGTACTGCGTAGGGGGTATGAAAGCTGACACTTCTCAGCCCAACTCAAGGCAACTCTAAAGGGTCCATTCCATTTCAAGAATGTCTCTTGGCCAAGGGTGTCTCTAAGCTGTGCCTGCATTAGATGGTCCAAATCCTTTTAATTTTGACTATGTAAAAGGAAAGCAACATATAAGTGGTTATTAGAATTTGCATTCCTTCATAATATGAGATTGAGGGATTTGTCCATCTTTATAGGCTTTCTGTGACTGACCAGCTAATGCTGGTTTCTTCTTAGTTCTAGGTACACCTTCTTCTATAAAAGTTGTAGAAAAGATTTCACATAGCCATACATGACTCAAATGTTTTGAGAGATTAGCCTATTTTTCTTCTCATTCACTGCATGCCTGACTCCATGTTGTTATTCCCTGCCTCAGGGATTTTAACAGAGCAGAATGTGATGTCCAGTCCTGAAACCCACTGAGAGGGGCTGATATATGTCCTGGTAGGTAGGGAGGAAGGAGGGTGGGGACGAGGGTTTGGGCAGGGGTGATGTCTGAAGTATGGTAACGAGGGCACCATTAATTAGATATCATGCAGACAGGAATGTGGCACAATCTTGACAGTTTGTGAAGTTCCTGAGAAGTGGGGTAACTCATCAGGCTTACTGGAACCCACTCCCGGAAAAATGGCCAGGGCTCCGGAAGGCTCTCAAGGCAGGCTGTTCCCTGTGGCAGGTTGGGGCCTGGGTCTCACTTGCTGTCTCAGTCCTTTCTAACTATTTCCAGAGCAGCATTCCCTCTGCTTCCCATCCCTGTTATCTCAACTCGGAGTAACGTACACCCACTGGCCCCTTTCCCCCCAATGTAGGTGGGTACAAGATACATCATCCATAGAAAAAGATCAATAAGGAATTGAATGGTTTTCATTAAAGAACCAGAACCACCTAATACGTACATGTAGAAACATTCCACCCCAAGCAGCGGTGTACATATTATTCTCACATGTCATGGGACATTCTCCTCTACAACAGAGCACACAAAGGACACAGGACAAATTAGGAAAATGTAACTATCTCAAGCATCTTTTCACAACCACAGTGGTATGAAAAATAAAAATTAATCACACAAAGATCCCCCCAAAATGTGGAAATTAAGCAACATGCTCAACAAGTCATCAAAGAAATCGAAGGAGGAAAAATACCTAGAGACAATGAAAACAGAAATACAATACAGCAAAATTTGTAAGCTGCAGCAAATGATTCTAAGAGGGAAGGTAATAGCAATACAGGCCTACCTCAAAAAGCAGGAAATACCTCCAATAAACAATAAAATTTTACACCTAAAGGAATTATAAAGAGAAGGAAACAATAATTCAGAGCAGAAATAAATGAAAAAAGATGAAAATGATAAATAGAAAAGATCATGAGGGGATCCCTGGGTGGCTCAGCGGTTTAGCGCCTGCCTTTGGCCCAGGGTGCGATCCTGGAGTCCCGGGATCGAGTCCCGCGTTGGGCTCCCGGCATGGAGCCTGCTTCTCCCTCTCCCTCTGCCTGTGTCTCTGCCTCTCTCTCATCTATGTCTATCATAAATAAATAAAATCTTTGAAATAAAAAAAATCAATGAAATTAATAACTGATCATTTGAAAAGATAAAATGGGTAAACCTTTAGTTGGAATAACTGAGAAAAAAAAGAGAAAAATATAAATAATCAAAATCGGAAATGAAAGAGGACATTAGTTTTAGTTATGACTGTTTAGATACAATACCGAAGGCAATGATCCTCAAAGAAAAAATTGACAAGTTGGAATTTATACCAAAAAAAAATACTTCTACTCTGTGAAAGATGCTAAGAATGAAGAGACAGGCCACAGACTGGGACAAAGTCCTTATAAGACCTATACTAGGGCAGCCCCGGTGGCGCAGTGGTTTAGCGAAGCATGCAGCCTGGGGCGTGATCCTGGAGACCCTGGATGGAGTCCCCCGTCGGGCTCTCTGCATGGAGCCTGCTTCTCCCTCTGCCTGTGTCTCTGCCTCTCTCTCTCTCTCTCTCTCTGCATCTATATGAATAAATAAATAAAATCTTAAAAAAAAAAAAAACCCACATACTAATACGATCCAGCGGTCCTGCTCCTTGGTATTTACCGAACTGAATGTGACAACTTCTGTCCACCCAAAAACTTGTACCCGGATCTCTTCACAGCTTTACCCGTATCTGCCAAAACTTGGAAGCAACCAAGAAGTCTCTCAGCAGGTGAATGGATAAGTAAACAGGTCCACCCAGGCAAAGGAATATTAGTCAGTTCTACAAAGAAATGAGCGATCAAGCCATAAATGACATGGAGGACCCTTAAAAGCATATTTCTGAGTGAAAAAAGCCAATCTGACAAGATCAAATGCTCTAGGATCCCAATTCTGATAATCTGGAAAACGCAGTACTGTGGAGAGAGTAAAAAAGATCAGTGGTTGCCAGTTTTTAACTTTTGGTAAAGTATGAATAGCTACTTTTCCAGATGTGTTATTTCTACTTACTAATCCATACACTTTTCTGTCTTTGAAGGCTTTGGTAACAGGTTTCAGCTTTTTCTGTTTTGAAGATTACAGAGCCACTGACAGCATCTAGATATTTAGGGATACACTCTTTCATGATCTTGATTTTAAGTTAAAAAATATACAAGAAGTCTTGTGTAAAGGAGGATTCCATGTAGAAAATCAAATCAAAGAGGAAAAGTTCTTGTTTGGTTTTAAAGATTTCTTTCAGTGAAGGTGTGACTCGGTGGATCAGTTGGTTAAATGTCTGCCTTCGGCTCAGATCATGATCTCAGGATCCTGGGATCAGGCCCCCAGCTAGTCAGACTCCCTGCTCAGCTGAGAGGGGTGGGGCATGGGCTGCTTCTCCCTTTCCTTCTGTGTGCATGTTCTCTTTCTCTCTCTCTCTCTCTCTCATCTCTCTCTCTCTCTCTCTCTCTTCCTCCCTCCCTCTCAAATAAGTGAATAAATCTTAAAAGAAACTTTTTAAAGTCTTTATGGGACCTATATTTTCTTGAATTAAATTTGTAGTTCTAGAACAAATAGGCGATCTAAAAAGGTGTTTATCCGTGTTACTTAAGAACAGAGGCTTCCCTCTGTTGTAACCCACAAAAGTGAGAGGGACTGTGGTCATTAAGCACAAGCGCTGACTCCTCGAGTGTCCGCCTGAGGAGAAACAGCACCTGGCCCAGGAGCCTCCCAACGCCTCCTGCCTCCAGGCACCAAAGCCTGGACATCAGAGCCTGCCTGTCCTCCCCAAAGGAAGCGCCCCTTGGAGATGAAGCCCCAGAAGAGGCTCGGCTTGGATGCACCCTCCACGAGGAGCCAGAGGGCAGCCTTTCTGCAAGTGGGATTGGAACTCAAGCCATAAGTACGCTGTGCGGACCCGACAGGGATTTATACACATGTTGGTCCTCAAAAGCGACAAACCAGTGCTCTACAAAATAAAATGTGTTGGAAACCCTCTGAGTAAGGTGAACATACTGTTGGGCTTTTTTTTTTTTTTTCTTTTTTTTTGGTATACTGGTGATGACTAAATCTGAATTCTTTTGAATGTCCATCATGTCTTGAATGCTGCTGGCTTCTTCGGTGGCAGGTCTCCTGAGAGGCAGGGAGCTAAGCAGATGATGTCCCTGAGGAAATCATCTTCGTGAAGATTGGATTTTGTAAAATGCAGGTCTGTGTGATTCATGTGATCCCGAGGAGGAAGAACTGGTCTTTAAAGCAGGGTTTCCCAGAGTGCATTCCAGATCATCTGGGGGTGCTTGTCACGGGCACGGTCTCGGGTCTCGCCACAGACCCGCAGGATCCGAGTTCTGGGTGGCCCAGGGAGTCTGTCTTCCACCAGCATCCCAGGTGGCTCCGTGCACTGAAGTTGGGACCACAGATCTGAGGAGTGTCCCAGAGGGCCAGGAAGAGGCAAAGGAGGGAAGGAAAGTGCAGTTGCTCTGGCAGCACCACTCTGGGCCCAGCAAACACGCACCCACGCCCAAGAATTTGGAGAGTTCCTTGAAGAATCAAGTGATTGAATATTTGACCTCTTAGCAAAATCTGTGTAGGAGATCTTCCAATTTGGTGAATACTTAATAAATAGACAATTATTTGGCTTCCTGATAGCATTTTAAAACTTCACATTGACTTGGTATAGTGAGTTGTTCTCCTTAAATCCTATGATTTATCCAAAAATATAGCTTGTTGGGATCCCTGGGTGGCGCAGAGGTTTGGCGCCTGCCTTTGGCCCAGGGCGCGATCCTGGAGACCCGGGATCAAATCCCACATCGGGCTCCTGGTGCATGGAGCCTGCTTCTTCTCCTCTGCCTGTGTCTCTGCCTCTCTCTCTCTCTCTCTCTCTCTGTGTGTGTGACTATCATGAATAAATAAATTTAAAAAAAACAAAAAACAAACAAAAAAAAACACAAAAATACAGCTTGTTAAAATGCACGGCATTTAAAACTACAGTCTGAAAGGGCACGGCCCTGGTGAGGTAGGTTATTCCTATGGGCAACAGGAATTACCTGTCAATATCAAGGCTCAGCTTGTTATATTTGCGCAGGCTGTGTTGAAACTTGGAATTCTGCCTAGGAAGAGATGCTGAAATACTTACTGTGTAAGCAATATGTACTTTTTGGCCAAATATTTTTAAAATAACTTAGTACGTTGTAGTCTGCAATTCTGCATGCCTTATGATGAATAATGGGAGTGCTTTAAGTTGTTCTGATCTGAGATGTTTGAGCCAGCAGTTTTGGTCTGAATTTAGCGTTGCCTTTCAAGGAGTTATAACCGAATTCTAAGTTTTACAGTTTTATTCTGTAAAGAGAGACCAGAATAGCTATACTGTACTACTACTGCGATGCTTTTCTTTATTTTTAGAAGTAATAAAGCAAGCATAGATAATGATGCTTCAGATACATAAGTATCTTGTGTGTGCATGTATGTGGGTACACAGAGAGAGGTCTAGATTTCCCCCAACCTACCTCCTTGAGCTTCTCATCCCCCAAGCTCGGAGCACCCTTTTTCTCTAGACAAGGTATTGGTTGCATAGATAATATAATTTACTTTCAACAGTAATTTTGCACCTTTTCTCACTAGAGAGAATAGTGCATATGGGGGGCACCTGGGTGGCTCAGTTGGTTAGGCGTCCACCTTCAGCTCAGGTCATGATTCTGGAGTTCTAGGATTGACACCTGTATCAGGCTGTGCACTAAGCATGTACTCTGTTGTCGCACTGCTTCTGCTCCTAACCCCTACTTCCTTTATCTCTCTCTTCAAATTGATGAATAAAATCTTAAGAAGAAACCAAAATGATGACATATTTCTAAGGTGAGACATTCCTGAAGTAACTCTTAAGACAAAGAAACAATGAGAAAAATGAAGAAGAAAAAAGAAACAATGAGATGCTATGTCAATCATCTGCAGAGACTGGATGAAAAGATATTCTAGAAAGAATTTCTAGTTCTTACAGTCATTATGGAAAGCAGTATGGAAGTTCCTCAAAAATTTGAACTAGAACTACCATATGAGGGGCGCCTGGGTGGTTCCGTGGTTGAGCGTCTGCCTTTGGCTCAGGTGGTGATCCCGGGGCCTGGGATCAAGTCCCACATTGGGCTCCCCGCAGGGAGCCTGTTTCCACCTCTGCCTAGGTCTCTGTCTCTTCCTCTCTCTCTCTCTCTCTCTCTCTCTCTGTGTCTCTCTTATTTAAAAAAAAATAAAAATAAAAAAAGAACTGCCATATGATCCAGTAATCCCACTTCTGGGTATCTATCCAAAGGAACTGAAATTAGATCTCCAAGAGATATCTGCACTCCCACCTCCACCTAGCACTATTCACAAGAGGCAAGATAAAGCAAACCTAAGTGGTGGTCAACAAGTGAAAAGGTAACGAAAACAAGGTACACACATACAATGGAATATGATTCAGCATTAGTGAGGAAGGACATCCTACCATTTTGTGACAACATGGATGCAGCTTGAGGGCACTAGGTTAAGTGAGATAGGCCAGTCACAGAGAGACAGGTACCTCCTTCTCCCACTTACCCAAGGAATTTAAGAGTCAAACTCACAGAAGCAGAGACAATGGTGGTTACCAGGGGTTAAAGAGAGGGGAGAATGGAGAGGTGACGGTTTAAGGCTACAAACTTTCAGTGAAGCTACATAAGTGGTTCGAGAAGTCTATAATACAGCTAGTGTCTACAGCTAGCAATGTTGCAATATATACTTAAAAATTTGCTAAGACAGTGGATCTTATCTTGTGTTCTTCCCACATACAAACAAAATAGTGAGGTGAAGAGTATGGGAGAAAATTTTGAGAAGGGATGGTGGTTATGACCTCGATGGTGGTGGCAGTATCATGCATACTTACCCCCAAAGAAACTGAATTGTTGGAACGGAACGGAAAGAAAAGGAGGGGAAGGGAAGAGAAGGGAAGGCCTGGCTTGGTTGGTGGATCCTGAACTACTGATGTTGGGGTGGTCATTTCGAGCCTCATGTTGAGTAGAAATTAGTTCAAATAAATGAATTTAAAAAGAGAGAGAGAAGATAAAACTTCAGAGTTTTAGAAAATTTAAAATACTAGACTGTGGATCACACTAGCTTCAGAGTCATTCCTTCAGGGACTTTCTTTTCTTGAATGAGAAGCCAGTATGTTTCGGCAACCTCAGACTGGATCCCCAAATTCCTCTTTGGATCAGCACCTACTTGTATGGGTGAACGACCATGTGAATTGTCAGAGCATCTGCACAGGGAGGGAGGGGCACAGTCACGTGGGATTAAACAGACTGAAAGTCCCGGTTGGGAGCATGGGTCATGTGTTGGCTCACTTCTCCCTGGACGACCTTCACCGGGTTAGAAGCCCTTGAAAGGATCTCTGCGATCTCGAGGAGCAGGGTGTGCGGGCATCCCTCCTCTCCGCCCGGGGCGCCCAGTGCGTGGACCCAGGAGGCCCGGGGCATCTCCGCACCACGCAGAATCCGGGCGCTCCACGCCCTCCTCCAGACCGACGTCCGCTCGTCGCCCCGCCCGCCGCCCGGAACGAGGCCGAGGCCGAGGCGGAGGCCGACGCCCGAGACCCTGCTGAGCCGTCTCCTGTCGCGGCCATGAACCAGCGCCAGGCAGCCGCCCGCCTGCGCGTCGTGCTGGGACACCTCGGCCAGACCTCCGCCAGGACCGCGTATCCTTTGGGCTGCGGAGCTCGGGCTGCAGGAGGGGTGGCCTCCAGGGTCCCCTTGGGTCGGCGCCCGCGTCCCCGTGAATGGTCCCGTCCTGTTTCCGGGTCGTCCCGGGCGGGGGCAAGCGCGGCAGGCAGGCAGGGGGGCATCCGGCCGCCGGGAGGGCGCCGGGCAGTGCGGGCCCCGGGGCTGATGCGCGCCCCCAGCCCCCGGCGTTCCCGGCCGTCCCGGGGCCCGGGGCCCCGCCGGCGGGGCGAGAGCAGGCGGGCGTGCGCGCAGCCTCCCCGGGCCTCTGGCCGCGGCCCGCCCGGAGCCCGGGGAAAGGACGAAGCACGGTGCCCGGCACCAGACGCGCGGAGCCTGCCCGTGGCGGGCGGGGCGGGCGGGCGGGTCGGGGCGGCAAGCGGGACCCCCGGGCCGGGCCCGGCCCCTCCGCGGGGGGAGCCCCGCTACTGGCCGGCGGGCCCCGGCGCTCCCCTCCTGCCCGGTACACCTGCTGTTGCGCCCGCCGCCGCCCGCCGCCCGCCGCGCCCAGGGGCCCGCGCTCTCCGCGGCCTCGGCCTTCACGAGGGCAGCTCGCAGGCGCCGTGGGCGCCACTGCTGTGGCATCCAGGACACGTCGCTGCAGGACAGGGACACCAAGTTGCCGGGATAGAAACCGGGTCCTCCTGATCCCTCTGGGGGCCACTTCGGGGAGCCTGGGAAACGCTGCGCGCGATTTTCCCTTAAGCCGCGGGACTAGTCTCTGTCCTGCTGTGGGCAGGGTCCTGAAACCTTTCCTACAAATGAGACTGGCTGTTGTAGGATTGCTCTGAGTTCCAAGCCGCGATGCAGCGGTAAACGAAAGTCCAGCCGCCCTCCCACAAGGCTGATGAGGTGATCTCATCCGACGGGCCAGAAAGCAGAAACCCAGGCCAGGGGAGAGGCACACTCTTGACCGAAGCCATTTAACTAAAGCAGTGTGTTCCCGGGACGGGCACCGTCAACAGCAGCTGGAAACTTGCTAGAAAGGCAGATTCCAGGCTCATCTCTGACCCTGGACTCCAAACACCTGGGAGTGGGGCCCAGCCATCTGTTTTCACTTGTTTCGGATACATGCCCAACAGTGAGAAGCACCAACATACTGGGACTAGGGATAACTGGGTCCAGTCTGGTACTGCTGTTAACATTTGATATCATGGGCCCCTGGGTGGCTCAGTCCACGAGGCATCTGATTCCTGTTTCTAGCTCAGCTCTGGAGTGGAGCCTGTTGATTTAATGGACTCTTTATTTAATTTTTTAAACGAGCCTTACTCCTTCTCCTATTTTGGTCTGGACTGCCACTAACTTCAATACTTCTTTTGAAGAGTACATTGCTCCTCACTGTTAGACATGAACCTTACAATGTTTATTTGTTCAGTAGTTTAGTGGAAGGAATAGTCACATAGAATAAACTAGGGAAATCTATGAAGGAAACAGTGATGGCTCAAGTGTGGGCTCAGCCATTCTCTGCTGGGTGACCTTGGACCAGTTACTGAGCCCAGGGGTCCAGGCCACCTTCTCTGGGCAGCTGGAATGCTGATAAAGGTCTTGGGGCTTCCAGCCCCTCCTCAGGACTTTGTGAATTGAAATGATGGAAGCAAGGGCGCATACCTGTCATCAGCTCTGTGTGACTTCCCGGATGAGGGCTAATCCAGGGCCAACTGTGGGTTCCAGAAAATGCTGACTCTGAAATTTAATTTTATTTGCCTTAATTCATATTGTAGGTAGCTTACCCCACTTCGGGAGCTGTGTCTCCAAACAGCTTCCATCCTCCACAATTCCAGTAAGTAGATCTAATGGTCATTAAAAACCATATGATATACATATATACAGCTTTTTCTAGTGGTAATTAAGATATAAAATACAGGGGATGCCTGGGTAGCTCAGCAGTTGAGCATCTGCCTTCAACTCAGGGCGTGATCCCTGTCCAGGGATCAGGTCCCACATCAGGCTCCCTGTGAGGAGCCTGCTTCTCCCTCTATCTCTCTGCCTCTCTCTCTGTGTCTCAAATAAACAAAAAAACAAACAATAAATAAATATTTTTAAAAAAGATATAAAATACAACATATCATGTTGTCCGGTGAATTTATTACACAGGGGGTGGGGCGCTTGGGTGGCTCAGTGTGTTAAGCATCTGACTCTTGATTTCTGCTCAGGTCATGGTCTCAGGATAATGGAATGGAGCCCCATGGAGGGCTCTGTACACAGCAGGGAGTCTGCTTGCCCCTTTCCGTCTCTGCTCACCCTGCCCTGCCTGTCCTCCCTCCCTCCATCCCTAAAGAGAATAAATAAAATTAAAAATATAATTCATGGGGCAGCTTGGGTGGCTCTGTGGTTTAGAGCCTTCCTTCAGCCCAGGGCCTGATCCTGGAGACCTGGGATCGAGTCCTGCGTCGGGCTCCCTGCATGGAGCCTGCTTCTCCCTCTGCCTGTCTGTCTGTCTGTCTCTCTCTCTCTCTCTCGTAAATAAATAAATAAATAAATAAATAAATAAATAAATAAATAAATAAATAAATAAAATATTTTAAAAAAATAATTCATTATAAAAATCCTCTGTTGCCTGGACTTGTTCTAATTAAACCTAGGGAAAATGTTGAAGACCTTGACTTAATTTTTATATGTATTTTAACATTTAGAAAGGCAAAAAATTTTAGAAGTGTATAATCTGATTAATTCTTTTTAAAGATTATTTATTTTTTTATTCATCAGAGAGACAGAGAGACAGAGAGGCAGAGACACAGGCAGAGGGAGAAGCAGGCTCCATGCAGGGAGCCTGATCCGGACTGAATCCCGGAACTCCAGGATCATGCCCTGGGTGGAAGCAGGTGCTAAGCACTGAGCCACCCAGGGATCCCCTACCCCGGTTATTTCACATTCAGGCATGTTACACCTCATTGAAGTTAGCCCTTAGTGTGTGGTCATACTGCTCTATTAGGTAGTATCTTTGGTTTATCTTAAATTATCTTTGTAGGAGAAGACATGATATCCATGGAATATTATCATAGAGCCACAATTCTGATGTAAATTAATGGATGGGATGCTCTGAGTTGTGCATAAACTGACTTGGATTTTTCAACTTTGATTTCTTCTGAGAATGTATGATTTTTTTTGAGAATGTATGATTTAATATAAAACATAAAATCTGTTATATTTAAAATAAAATTAAAATATAAAATCTACTGGATTTGATTCCCACCTAAAAACCATACTTATTCCTTACAAAACAAATTACAAAATCAGAGAAATAAAAGGAATTTTAAAAAATCATTCATAATTCCATTACATAAGGCAATCACTTAAAAACATGTTTTTAAAAAAATTTCTCTTCATTAATTTCAAGTAGTGTCTTGGTTTTGTGCAAATCTAAGTATATTTTACTATTATAAGCACTGTCCATGCTATTAAGTCCTTCATTTTTTTTAAAGATTTATTTATTTTTTTATTTTTTATTTTTTTAATTTTTTTTATTATTTTTTTTAATTATTTATTTACGATAGTCACAGAGAGAGAGAGAGAGAGAGGCAGAGACACAGGCAGAGGGAGAAGCAGGCTCCATGCACCGGGAGCCCGACGTGGGATTCGATCCCAGGTCTCCAGGATCGCGCCCTGAGCCAAAGACAGGCGCCAAACCGCTGCGCCACCCAGGGATCCCTTAAAGATTTATTTAATTAAGAGAGAGAAAGCATAAGGGGTAGTGAGTGAGAGAGGGACAGAGGGAGAGAATCTCAAGCAGATTCCCCACTGAGGCCATAGTAAGCCATGGGCTCAATCTCAGGACCCATGAGATCATGACCTGATGTGAAATTACCAGTTTGCACCTAACCGACTAAGCCACCCCAGGGCACATGCTCTTCACTTTTAAAGCCCGAGTCCTATCTATCCCATTGAGTGGACATAAGTAATTAATTATTCTTCTATTTTTTGGTGACAGTAGTTAATGTTTTGGATTTAGACCTTTTCTTTTTTTTTTAATATTTTTTTTTTTTTTTAAATTTTTATTTATTTATGATAGTCACAGAGGGAGAGAGAGGCAGAGACACAGGCAGAGGGAGAAGCAGGCTCCATGCACCGGGAGCCCGACGTGGGATTCGATCCCGGGTCTCCAGGATCGCGCCCTGGGCCAAAGGCAGGCGCCAAACCGCTGCGCCACCCAGGGATCCCATAGACCTTTTCTAAATACATGTTGAGTTTAGGGGTTCCTGGCTTGCTCAGTCAGAAGAGCACATGACTCTTGATCTTGGGGTTATGAGTTCGAACTCCATATGGGATATGGATATAGGGATTACTTTTAAAAAAAATGAACAAACTTAAAAGAAACCATTAGACATTAAATAAAAAGGTTCAGATATTTTCTTAGAGTAAATAAAAAATAGAAATGCCGGATGGAAGAGTAGTAGAAACATTTCTCAGGTTCTTGATACATAGTGTTGGGTTGTGATTTTTCAGTTGGACTTATTTGAAAGTTTTCTTTCCTTTAGGTATACTCAGGATAATGATGTCCTAAGCCTAGAACAGAGAAAATTTTATGAAGAAAATGGGTTTCTTGTCATTAAAAGTTTGGTGTCTGACCCGGACATTCAACGCTTTAGGTACAGTAACCTTTCATTATTTTAAGAAATATGTTGTATGTTTGCAATGGGAACATGGGTAGTAAGAGTAGTGTGTGCATGTTCAGATATTTTTCAGGGACTGGTTACTTGGGAACTGGTTGGGAACATGAGCTCTGGAGCAAGAAGGGCTGGCTTTAATCTTAGCCCTTCTACTTAATCTTGTGTGCCCTGGGGCAATTTACATTCCATGCCTCTCCTTTCTCATCTGTAAAATGGGGATAATAGTACTGAGCCCTAGTGTTGTTGTGAGGACTGAATAAGGTAAAAGACACACAGAGTGCTTCCAACCGGGCCTGGCCCATGGAATGGAGGAGAGAAGTATTTGCCATTGTTACTCAGATGCAACCAAATCACAAATTTTCCCCCACTGTTTTCTTAGGCTAAGGAAGATGTGAGTTCTCACAGCGAATTCTGGCCTCACAGTGAGGAGGCAGGGGCTTGTGAGCTGGCCATTTCCTCACCCTATGCTCAGAGCTGCTCAGTCTGGCCTGGAGGTCAACTTGGTGCAGAGACACCATCTCCTCAATCTTTGTGGATCTTTCCACAGAACTGGCCAGGCAGGTGCCTGGAGCCTGCAGTAATGACATCATCTGCCAATTTCATTTCCTAGGGACCAGTTTGAAAGGATCTGCAGAGGGGAGGTGAAACCAAAACAAATGATAATAATGAGAGATGTGTCCATTGCAAAATCAGAATATATTCCAAGTGAAAGGATGATTTCAAAGATCCAAGACTTCCAAGAAGACAAGGAACTCTTCAGATACTGCACTCTCCCTGAGGTTGGAGAACCTTCCTGTGTTTTCTTTGTTTTTAGGTTAACAGCCCACCGACATGCCTGCCCCAGGAATTGCTGCTTTTCCTTTCTCTGAGCCCCTCTCTGGTGGTTGTAGAGCAGTGGTTCTCAGTTGGAGGAGCACATCTGGTGGCGCCTGGAGCCCTGTAGGGTTGTCACAAGGTTTGGTCTGTAGAGCCTGGGCATGCCGCTAATGGAGCCCAGGGAGCCTATAATGCACAGAACAGCCCCTCCCCCCAATTAATGAATTATCCGGCCCCACATGTCAATACTGGCCAGGTGGAGATACCCTGCTCTGGCGCTTGGTAATTAACCTGGTGGAGAAGGGCGGGAATTCTGCAGTGGAGAGGGGGAGCCTCTCTCACACTGAATATGGGCATATCAACAGGAGTCACATTGCAGATCCCACTCACTATACATCCATTTATTGTTGCTTTTGTTTCTGTGAATCTGGTAGTAGAGGTTTAAGTAGGTCTTTAGAGTTAAACTTGTCTAAAAAATTCTCATTCTTTAAGCATAAATCATGTTTATAAAGTTATCCACATAATATAGAACATGTAAAGTGAAGTCTCCCAACGTTCAGCCCCACTCACTGCCAAGCTTTTAGGTGTATTCAACTAGAATTCTTTCATGGCCATGAAAATGCATACGTAACCCCCCACGTTTTGTGTATCACGGGAACAAACTGGTTGTCACCGAGTCTTGTCCACTTATAATAGATCTCAGACATCTTTCCATATCACTTACATATTATCACTTATGTATCTATATCATACTTGCAAATTTCTGCATAAATATATGACAGTTTATGGATAATTTATTTAGAATGGTTTTAGATTGTTTATTGTTTTTTAAAGATTTTATTTTTTCATGAGACACAGAGACAGGCAGAGACATAGGCAGATTGAGAATAAGCTACCTGTGGGAAGCCTGATGTAAGACTTGATTCCAGGACCCCAGGACCATGACCTGAGTCAAAGACAGACACTCAACACTGAGCCACTCATGTGTCCCTTGACACATGGCACACTTTTTTTTAAGGGGCACTTTGCATATAGAACATTTTGGAAATTATAACCCCAAATGCTAGTAGATAATTTGACTTAATGGGAACCTGGCTGCTTTAGTTGGTAGAGCATGGGGGATCTTTTAGTTTTTAAGAGGTATGCACTTTTTTTTTAAGATTTATGCATTTATTTTTGGCATGAGAAGGGGACAAGGCACAGGTTGAGGTAGAGGGGAGAATCCTCAGGCAGACTCCCTGCTGAGTGCAGAGGACGACACAGTGCTGGATCCTTAGACCAAGATCATAACCTGAGCCCCAACCCAGAGGTGGACATTTAACCAAGTGAGATACTCAGGATATTCATGAGATATTCATGAGAGACGCAGAGAGAGAGGCAGAGACAGAGGCAGAGGCAGGCTCTTCACATGGAGCCTGCGCAGGACTTGATCTCTGGACTGGGATCATGCCCTGAGCCAAAGGCAGATGCTCAATCGCTGAGCCACCCCGGTGTCCCAGTTGCATGTGGAGATTATTTAAAATTTAGAAAAAAAAATACTTAAATAAATAATTAAAAAAAGGAAGAAAATTGTCCTCATGAGAAAAGACTGTACAGGCAGGCCACCTATCATGTCCAGCCCCTTGGGTTGGGGACAAAGGGGGACATGGCCCCTGAATCATCTATTCTTCCCAACCTCAAGTCTTGCAATAGAAATGGAACTTGTGAGCATCGATCAAGGAGGAAAAGCTTGAAGTTAGAGGTAACTTGTGTTAGATGAATCACGATGAGGCCTCCAGGGTTCCCACCTTTTGTGTAACACGGGAACAAACTGGTTGTCACTGTGTTTTGTCCACTTATAATAGACCTCAGACATCTTCCCATATGACTTACATATTATCACGTGTATCTATATCTATATCATACTTGCAAACTTCTGCATAGCATCCCATTGTGTCAATGTACCACAGTTTATGAACCATTTATTTCAAATGCTTTTAGTTTTATTTTTATTATTTTTTAAAGATTTTATTTATTTATTCATGAGAGACACAGAGAGAGAGGCAGAGACATAGGCAGAGGGAGAAGCAGACTCCTCACACAGAGCCCGATGCCGGACTTGTTACCTGGACTGTGATCACACCCTGAGCCAAAGGCAGAGGCTCAACCCTGAGCCACCCAAGAGTCCCGGTTGTGTGTGGATATTACTTAAAATTTAAAAAGATCTTTAAACAAATGTTAAAAAAAAAGAAAGAATATTTTCCTCATGAGAGAAGACTGTACAGGCAGGCCACCTATCATGTCCAGCCCCTTGGGTTGGGGACAAAGGGGGACAAGGTCCCTGAATCATCTATTCTTCCCAACCTCAAGTCTTGCAATGGAAATGGAACTTGTGAGCATCAATCAAGGAGGAAAAGCTTGAAGTTAGAGGCAACTTGTGTTGCCTGAGGCCCTGGGTACCCGGAGGCCTCCAGGGTTCCCACTGTTCTCAAGTGTGCACCATGCACCTACTGGTTCATGCAATGACTTTTAGGAGGTGGGTACGATATAGTAGTTGGGTATTTATTTCAATATGTATTGGAAAAAGTAGCTGGTGCATCAAACCTATGACTTCAGGAATATTATTAATCAGGATAAGACATGAGTTAATTTAGGAAAATTATTGACTAATATTGGGCAGTTAGCAACATATGCTAGAAATGGTAAAATGTCTCTTGAGTCACTGAAGTTTAGAAAATACTGGTAGGAGATGCTGGGCAGGCATGGCCCGATGGAGCATGTGAGTCTTGATCTCAGAGTCGTGGGCTCAAGCGATAGAGATTACTTAAAACCAGGAAACAGGAAAGGAAAGTATATGAAGAAATATATTTGAGGAATATATTCTTCAAAGAAAATATCACAAGAAAATATAAAAGATGACACCCTTTATAAAAAAAAAACAAATATGAGCCCCGACTCCTAGGATTTGGGACCATTTCGAGTGTTTCATGCTCAAATTGCCAATATGGCTTATACGGGAGATCAAGTAGTGAGAAAGCAGTAGAAGAGGCTTCATTTTTTGAAGTCAGACAGAACTGGAGATGGAATACCGTCCTTTTCGTTGAAATTGCTCTGCCACCTTGGGCACTTTATTATCTGCAGGATAATGATCATTTAAAGGATCTTTAATTCCTGGGGGCATTACTTTTCAGGGATTGTTGTGAGACTTAAGTGGCTGACACATAAAGCGCCTGGCAGGTGGTAGGCATGCAAAGCTGAGTGCTTTCCTCCCTAGTGGGTTAGATGTAGGAGGGAGCACACCCGCTGCCAGACCTTTGGCCAAATTCAGCCTCCCCACCCCGCCTCTGCTTCCTCATACTCTGTAACTGCACCTTGCTGTCAAGCACCAGTGCCCATGTCATTATTTAACATCCTTCCAACAGAATATAGATGCCATGGGAGGAGGGACCTGTTCATCTCACTCCCTGCTGCGTGTCCTTTTCTATCACTGTCTGGTTTGTAGCCCTCAGTGAAGAGCTGTGGAAAGGGAGGTGGCCTGACTGTGAAGTGTCCCCCTGTTGCTGTTCTCTTGTCCCCTGGGCTCTGCATGGCAGCTGCACGTTATTGGGGCCTCTCATGGTCCTTTCATTTATTATTCTCTTTAATGATTCTACTTATTTGAGAGAGAAAGTGAGTGAGATCAAGAGAGATCATGAGTGGCAGGGAGGGGCAGAGGGAGAGGGAGAAGCTGACACCTCTCTGAGCAGGGAGCTGGACATGGGGATCATGACCTGAACTGAAGGCAGATGCTTAACTGACTGAGCTGCAATGGTGTCCCCCTACCACCTTTTTAAAAAGTGACTTCTACACTCTAGGAGTAGCTTGCAGTCACGACCCCGAGATCAACAGGTTCATGTTCTAGTGATTGAGCCAGCCAGGTGCCCCTCGTGGTCCCTTCTTATGAAGAGTCTCCGTGAGGGGAAGAGGAAGGTGCCTTCTCCCTGGGCATCTATGGACAGTGTCAGGTGAAAGGAGGGTATTCCTGCCCTTCCCAGTCGAAAGCTGAGAGAAACTCTTCGCATTCTCATAGAAAATGGGGTTTGGTTTCCAACTGGCTTAAAAAGCCTGTTTAAGGGCAGCCCCGGTGGCCCAGCAGTTTAGCGCTGCCTTTGGCCCAGGGTGTGATCCTGGAGACCTGGGATCGAGTCCCAAGTCGGGCTCTTGGCATGGAACCTGCTTCTCCCTCGACCTGTGTCTCTGCCTCGCTTTCTCTATATCTCTCATGAATAAATAAATAAAATCTTTAAAAAAAAAAAAAACCTGTTTAATTCAGAGTGTTACAGATTTCCAGTGCTGAGTTTTTCATTCTTTGTTTGCAACGTTGGGAAATACCAACTTTTTTTTTTTTCCTTTAAATAATTGTTTGATAGAGAGGGAGAGGCAGAAGGAGAAAACCTGAAGTAGACCCATTACTGTGCAAGGACCCCAAGGCAGACCTGTATCCTATGACCCTGAGAACATGACCTGAGCTGAAATCAGGAGTTGGATGCTTAAGCAACAGACTCACCCAGGCACTTCTACCAAGTGTTTTGTATAACTATGTGCATTTTGACTCTTGTACAAATAAGTGTACATTGTACTACGTGGTTGTTTATTTGATTTCTCATGCAACTCTTTACTCTTAGATTCTGAAATATGTGGAGTGCTTCACTGGACCCAATATTATGGCCATGCATGCAATGCTTATAAACAAACCTCCAGATTCTGGTAAAGTGGTTTTATTTGTTAAGTAGAAGCCAAAAAAAAAAAAAAAAATAGAGAAAGGTAAAGTAAGAAAAAGTTTCAAGGATTCAAAGGATCGCTTTGTGTATAACTGCTGAATATTAAAAAACAAATGTGGGGACGCCTGGGTGGCCCAGTGGTTGAGGGTCTGCCTTTGGCTCAGGTGGTGATCCTTGGGTCCTGGGATCTAGTCGTACATCAGGCTCCTCGCAGGGAGCCTGCTTCTCTCTCTGCCTGTGTCTGTGACTCTCATGAATAAATAATAAGATCTTTAAAAACATAAAATAAGGGCAGCCCAGGTGGTTCAGCGGTTGGCGCCACCTTCACCCCAGGGTGTGATCCTGGAGACCAGTGATCCAGTCCCATGTCAGGCTCCCTGCATAGAGCCTGCTTCTCCCTCTGCCTGTGTCTCTGCCTCTCTCTCACTCTCTGTGTCTCTCATGAATAAATAAATAAAATCTTTAAAAAAAATGTGTATATACTTTTAAGTCTTAAAACAGTATGTAAAAAAAACCAGTATGTATCATAAGAATCGTGGAGTAGGGATTTCAGATGTCAACTATATGGTTATTTTTTCTTACTTTTAAAGATTTTATTAATTTTTTTGAGAGAGAGGGAGAGACACCATAGAGGAAGAGAGAGAAGCAGATTCCCTGCTAAGCAGAACCCTTTGCAGCTTGATCCCAGGGCCCTGAGATCCTGAGCTGAGAAAAGGCAAATGCTTAACCCACTGAGCCACCCAAGAGCCCTTAGAGGCCTTTTATTAACTTAGTTAGCTGATATTTTTTGCATCAGCCACTTAAAAGGCTAACAGGGAACCTCAAATTTGGTTGCTCTCTTCAATTACTCAAACTTTTTTTTTACTTTTTGAATTCTAGCTTCTATGCCCAAACCACAATTACAAAGGAATAAAACACAATAGAATTCATGACATGTGTATGAATTGCTAGTGAATGTTGTGTGTCAGTAAGTCCTCGGCTCCCAGAAACCCAGAAAAAAAATAGAGGATCTGGAGTTGTCCTGTGGATTTGATATTCAAATTTGATGCTTATCTCTCTGGACTGATTCTCAATAATGTTGTTTCACTTCTTTGGGTTTTGTGGGAATAGTCATTGCTGTGGTTTTGCAGGCAAAAGAGATGAAATCTGAGATGCAAGTGTGTATTAACAGCAGGTTCTGTTTCAGGCAAGAAGACATCCCGCCATCCCTTGCACCAGGATCTGCACTACTTCCCCTTCAGGCCCAGCAATAAAATTGTCTGTGCTTGGACAGCCATGGAGCACATCGACAGGAACAATGGCTGTCTGTGTGTGTTCCCAGGCACACACAAAGGCTATCTGAAGCCACACAATTATCCCCAATGGGAGGTATGTCTGCGTAGAGGAGGCATCATTTTTTTGTTGTTGTTTTTTGTTTTTTGTTTTTTTTTAGGTTAGCTTTTTTTTGTATTTTTTTATAGGGTTCGATTTTTCAACCTATAGTATAATACCCAGTGCTCATCCTGTCAAGTGCCCCCCTCGATGCCTGTCACCCAGTCACCCCATCGCCCTGCCTGCCTCCCCTTCCACTACCCATTGTTCCTTTCCCAGAGTTAGGGGTCTCATGTTCTAGCTCAGAGGAAGAATCTGTTTTTTGTTTGTTTTTGTCGTTGTTTTCTTTTAAGATTTTATTTATTTATTTGAGAGAGAGAGAAAGAGCACAAGCAATGGGAGAGGAGGGGAGGAGAGAGACAAAGGGGAAGGGAGAGGGACAAGCAGACTCTGCTGAGCACGAGTCAGATATGTGGCTTGAACTTCGCACCCTGAGATCATGACCTGGGTTGGCATCAAGACTTGGACGCCCAACTGACTGAGCCACCCAGGCACCCCTAGAGGAGAAATCTTAACCAGAATATTGTTTGTTTTGATTTCACATCACTCTCCCTAAAGAGCTTTAACAATCAGATGGCATTTCCTTCCTTACAAAACATCATTATAGGATTTACAATTAGGGTCAGGGAAGATTCAAGGATGTCAGGTAAAATAACCATTTTTCCATCAAGAAGTGTTGGAAAGCTGACCAGTGTGGGGCACTTTGGTAGGTACTATATAGGATATGAAATTATCAAGCCCAATTGCACAGGTAAGATGTCAACACTTGCAACACCACATGCATGTGTAAAGTGCCAACTACTTCTTACCCACTGATTGATGGCTCTTGGCATAAAGAAGAGAGAGGAATCATCTCTTTACTGCTAGAGAGACCAATGAAGACTCTGGGGAAGCATGAGTAGTATTCCATTGCATGACTGTTACATGGTGTATGGAATTGAGCTAGTTGAGGATGGAAGAGTATAGAAGGCTTTTGAGCCCATGAATGGTGAGATCAAATTGATCCTTCAATAATGATAATCTAGAGGCTTAGAGCAGGATATACTGGAGGTAGGGCTCCAGAGGCAGAGAAACCAGAGAGGAGATGATAAGTGTTTTAGGTATCAGACAATATGGTCTTGAAATCCCATAATGATGGTCAGAAAGAGAAGAGCACGGGTTGTTAACGCAGGAAGAATGAATGTGGTCTGTAGGAAGTAAAGAATATGGCTTTCAGGACTTCTGTCTCAATTAGATTCTTGCACTGAGGATTAGTGCCAAGGAAAATACTGGGGTCTGGATTCTGATATAACTGAAACTGTGAGATTCACAAATTCAGTTGAGTTTTGGGGAAAGTTTGGTGCAGGCAACAGAAGTGGGCTGTGGCTGACTTAAGCCAAACGAAGTGTTTTGGAGGGTGGCAGGCACCTGCTGAGTCCATGGAAAGGCTGGCTAGCTCTGATGAGCAGGAGAGTGGGGGTTATGTTCAGTGGGAACACTCGGGGTGGGGCACCTGGTGGGGTCAACTGAACTGTGATCATGACCAGTGCCTTCCATCTTCTGCTCAGATTCAAAGTGACCACAGTGGGCGGTTAGATTGACTTAGCTTAGGTCACGTATCAACCCTGGCCAGGAGAGAAGTGCACTGGATGAAAACCACAACTGAGTCCAGCAGGAAAGCAGTCCTTTCCCCAGAAGAATGTGGCACAGTCTCAGGAAGGGAAATGTGATGCCGTCCTTCCACCATAACTATTACTTAATGAAATAACTGACTTGGGAAATAGTTATAAAAAACAGAATGTTTTAATTTACTGTTTTTCTTTCCTTACTCTGCATGTGACATCAGTGCTTTCTGAGCTGAGAAAAATTGAGATTTTCTCTCTGCTGGTTTGGGAGAACAATTAGCTTCTTAGAGGTACTCCTGAGTTATAGAAGAATGGTTCAGGCAAAGTTCTAGGTGAGGAGAATATCATCCTGGGAAAGAATGATTATACATTCAGGCTTGAAAGGTGATCTCCCATGTTAACTGCAACATGCAACGTTGATCTAGATCCTCAATATAATACAGTTATGAAGGGTGAGAAGAAATTTCAGCATCTTCCTTTGCCTCCCTAAATCCATGATTTTAATATCACAATGTGACTTTCACAGCCACACATCTGAGAAGCTTTTGTATATTTGCAGTACCTGTTAAGAATCTATTTATCTTTCTCTTGGAAGAACTTAGGAAATCTACTTTTTAGTCATTGGGTTCCTCAAATACAGAGTTGGGTTCTCTTATGTGTTCTAGGGGGGCGTGAACTTAATGTTCTATGGGATCCAGGACTATGATGAAAACAGCCCCCGCGTGCACCTCGTGATGGAGAAAGGAGACACCGTTTTCTTTCATCCTTTGCTCATCCACGGATCTGGCTGGAACAGAACTCAAGGATACCGCAAGGTATGCATTACATCACCGTGCTTTCCAAAGACGAATAGGTTAGAAGCAAAAATGTCAAGATATGTGAAACTTTATGAGATTTGTGATGTTTAACTAAACTGCTCTTGCTCTGGTTTATTTACCAGGAAATATATTTGATACCACATTCTTTTTTGCTAAGTTATCAGTAGGAGGCCATGTGACCTCCGGTTCCCAATCCTACTGATCGTGAATTAGGAACATTCATAGAGTTGCTTGGTAGCCCACAGCCTGTGCTTTTGGAGACAGAAAGAATGGATGATGTACTAAAATCTTAAAATGGGAAATGGATATAGGAACCATTTATGACGGCAGTTTATAATAGCTTTGTTATTGAATTGGCTGCCCAGAAATAAGATTTAGCAGCGAGCCATGGTTTTTGCCCCTTAGCTATGAATATATTAAAAACCTATTGATTTCATTGCTTGCATTAAAATTTGACAAAATTTCCCATATTCCCAGATTTCTCTCTTCTCAAAAATTCAGCAGCTCTGACAGTACTGTGGACTGACATTATTCCACATTACATGGCTCTTATTACGATATATAGGGGGTTTTTGGGGTTGAGTGAAGCGTGCCAGTTTGTCACACCAACACCCATTGTCTCCCTAGGTGCAGGGTTAGCTACCATGTTTCATCTTCCATTCATTCATATTTCCACCAGGTCAACAGGGCCAGGATGAGGGTGAGGCAAGAAAGCCCTCTCCTCCAGGGAAAATTTAGCAGGGGTTGGGGGATGGTGCCAAACACCTCAACAATCAAGTTAAATGATAGTTTAAGGCAGTATTTAGAAAATCAAAATCAATGCAAAAAATACCTTGATGAACACAATGCCAAAATTTTAAATAAAGACTAGATCAGACTCCCCACCAACATGATCCTCAGAACTGTACAAGCAGGGGTACAGCCACAATGACATAAATAATATGAATGTTCATGAAATTCATGAATTTGGCCATTTATCATGTGTCCTTGGTGTCAAAATTCAACTTGATATAAAAAATGGAATTTTATGTATATGCATCTGTATCAAAACAGCAAGCTAAGACAAATAGTCTTAAAGTCTGTATGAGTTAGAGAATTATATTACTTCCTATATGATCAGGGTTATAAACTGAGTAGGATAACAACATACTGAAAGATCTCATGTCAAAACCTGAAAATATAGTATAAAGTGATTACTGTATGAAACTAAAAGGTAAATGATAAGAAACCAAGTAATGTGATTGATAATATCCTAACTTTGTAATTTTTCAATAGTTTTTGAACTACTTTATTTGGGAAAAGATGAACCCCTACAAAAAGACTTAAAAATGCATATATGGTAATGTACTTATCCCCTTGGATGTCACTTTTTCTTGGTGTGGTTTGGGGGCTTCCATGGGAAATGGGGGTCCCTGTGTGGCTCAGCGGTTGAGCGTCTGCCTTGGCTCAGGGGGGTGATCCCAGTCCGGGGATCCAGTCCTACATCGCGCTGCTTGCATGGAGTCTGCTTCTCCATTGCCTGTGTCTCTGCTCCCCTCTGTGTCTCTCGTGAACAAATTTAAAATATATATATATATAATAAAAATTAAAAAAAAAAAGGAAATGGAATTTGTGACTCCACTGTCTACAAATCTCATGTTGTAAGCAAAGCAGACAGCCCTTCTGAGAGGTGAGGTCATCTCAAGAGAAGAGAACTAACATGCGACTAGGAAAGTGAGTTTTAAGTTTATCTGCTGATAACCTTTTCAAGAATGGGAACAACCGGGCAGCCCCGGTGGCCCAGCGGTTTAGCGTGGCGAGCAGCCTGGGGTGTGGTCCTGAAGACCCAAGATCGAGTCCCATATTGGGCTTCCTGCAGGGAGCCTGCTTCTCCCTCTGCCTGTGTCTCTGCCTCTCTCTTCGCTCTCTCTGAATGAATAAATAAGTAAATCTTAAAAAAAAAAAAAAAAAAAAAAAAAAGAATGGGGAGAACCAAGTAACCTCCTTTCCCTTAAGAAGGAAACAAGATGTGTACCTTATGTGAATGATCTTGGACTTCAAATGTCCTTTTGATTTGAAAGGGGTGGGTGTGTATATTATTTTCCTTTGCAAGGTATTTTTAATGTTGATTTCCCTGATCTTTAGACATTAAAATAACAAAGCACCACAAACTCAGCTGAGTAACTAACTTCTGTGACTAAGAAGAGGATGAAGAACCCTGGAACCCATTCCTGTTTAGGACTGGGGGATATGCACTAGCTAGATAAATCACATGTTAAAAAGTTTAAAGTCCTCTTACTCTTGTCATTATGTTCTCAGCCCATTTTGAAAACAAGTATCCCAGGGAGCTTAAAACCTCTTGGAATTTCTCAGTCAGCCTTTAGCTGTACCTAGGGGGAGAAAAGACTCCAACCCCAAAGAGGCTAATCCAAGACACGATGGAACATTCTAGAAATCAAATGCTAGTGAAATAGCTGATGTTCTAAAAGAAGACTTTCTGTTTGGTTGTTGCTGTTAACAGATTTTTTTCTCCCCCAATATTAATCATTTCACCCTGCACAGGCAATTTCCTGCCATTTCGCCAGTGCTGACTGCCACTACATCGATGTGAAAGGCACCAGTCAAGAAATCGTTGAGAGGGAAGTTATGGAGTTAGTACACAGATTATACGGAATTCCGAAAGATACCAGCTTGCAGGTACGTTTGTATGAGATGAAAGATTTATAAGACTATTTTCTTCAATGCATGACAATACTCATATCTATTTTTTTAAAGATATTCTTTATTTATTTGAGAAAGAAAGAGAGAGGGAGAGAGAGCATGAGCAGTGGGGAGAGAAAGAGGGAGAGGAAGAAGTAGACTTCCTGCTGAGCAGGGAGCCTGATGTTGGGATCAATCCAGCAACCTGAGATCATGAACTAAGTGGAACATAGAGGCTTAACCAGCTGAGCCACCCGGCAACTCTGTTATCCCTGATTTAATTTGGAAGCATAATGTGCATTGTTTAGAGCACCGTGCAGAAGCCTTGCTGAGATCCACTGAGAATTTCAGCTAATACTTGCTTCCCCCACGTGGGGCACCTGAGCATCCCAGACTTCTTTATGTCTTTTGGCCGCCCTGTGCTGTGTAGGCTATCCTGTTCCAGGACAGGCAGGTAGGAAAGGAAACAGCAGATCTGGAGGAGAGCAAATGAGCAACAAAAGCCACCTTCTGAATGCACATAAGGAAAGTTAAAGGTTTGGGATATTACCCATAGGCCTCCCTTAATTTCTCTACAACAGAGTATTTACATATATGCAGATCCAATAACTGTCCCAGAAGCAATTCTCAAGCAGGTTTCTGTGTGGGTCAGTTAGCATCTGGGGTTCCACGGAGCTGATGGCAGAAACCACTGATGCTTATCAAGAGGGGACATGAGACATTATTTCATATGCTTTGCTACTTAATACACAACACTTGTAAAGTAGTTGCGTGTAGCTAGTGGGCATTCAGTGCTGCCGATGATCCCCAGACAAATTACAGTCAAGCCAAAGAAATAAACATATTTGCCTGGTAGACAAAGACATTTTAGCCTCCGAACCAAGAGGCTGATCCTATGTTCCAATTTGCAGAAATCACCAATATATGTTTTCCTAGGGGGTGACAGGACCTCCACGTAGACTGAATGTAATGATAACTCGGCCCCTCTAGTACTGTGAAGAGTACCGCACACCAGCACTACGCTACTGGGCCACTGGGAATCACCTTCTGAAAGTCATTCCCAGCTGAAGAATCTTACTTCCCCCTTGGCCCCTTCTCCCTTTAGAACCTATGAATCTACCCCATATCAGAAAAGACTCTCATTTCTCATTTGCCGTTGGTGGGAAGTCTTGTCCTTCTCTCTTTGCCCAGTTTTTTAAAACGCTTTTATGAAGGCATCCTATTTGTGAAGTGGGGCTTCCGGGCAACACACTGATTCTTGCAGCAGAAAACAAAAGCATATATTGTGTTGGCAGTTTGTCAGGGTTGTAAATGAATGAACTGCCGCCAGTATTTATTTCAATTATTTGAGAGAGAGAGAGAGAGAGAGAGAGGAGAGAGAGAGAGAACGTGAGCAGGAGGTGGGGGTATGGGCAGAAGGAGAGGGAGGGAATCTCCAGCAGATTCCCCACTGAGCCAGGACCCAACACAGAGTCCATCCCAGAACCCTGAGATGAGTTGGACTCTGACTGAGCAACCCAGGTGCCCCAAGAAAGTTTGTTGACTCAAAAGTCTCAGTTGTTTGATGAAGAACAAAGCAATAATACCAAATCACCCCAATACCAAATCATGACCTGATTTTCACTGAGGAGCAGATCACTCTAGATGAGGCAGCGAGTGGCTAAAGGAAAGCCAGACAAGGAGTACAGGTCTTCTTGACCAAACAGCATGCTAAGCCTGTTGAGGACACCTGTAGTCAACAGGAGCACCAATTGGCACAGGCTGACTGGCCTGACTGGCGTCTGGCTCTCTCAGTTTGTTCAACATGATTTCAGATGTTGACAAGTAAATTATTGGGAGTCTTAAAAAATGGTTTATTTACTGATAGGACCACTGTGAGAGTTTTTCCACTTAACTATTCGTAGATGCTAGAAATCTACTTTTTTCTTATGCTGAACACATTCCCAGTGTTCCGTGGACTCCTTGTGGTTGGCTTTATTTCCAGGATGTCTTTAGACTGGGAGGACAGCTTGGTGAAAGGAAGAAGGACCAACCTTTGAAGTGGCCGTCTGCTGGAGCTCTTTGAGAGGAAACCAAAAGGAATCAAGATGCCTATGGAACCTGTTTTATTAATGAGCTGTCCTAATCTTTCCTGTCACTTGTTATGAAGATCACAACGCACTTACAGGGAACTTTATGGGATCTGGTTAGCTCTGGGTGAGGGGCTGTTGCTTTAATGGATGAACAGGTGTAACAGTGGCATATTACTATTGTCAGGAATACTACTTTGCACCTAATAAAGGTCACTGATGTCTAATTTAAGTGTGTTCAGTTACTTTCATCCAGTTAGCTCTTTGCCCAAGCAAGAAGGAAAGCTTTGAAACTCAGGGTCTGCTGACTTTTTCGCATCCCTCTTCTGGAAATCCCACCACCCACTGATTTCATGGCATGAGAGACTTCTCAGATCTAGAACACTGTCCTCTACACACACGTTTAATGAAGGGGCATTGTGGAGTGAGGACAAGGGTGGATGTTCATGCTCTGACACATGTCCTTGTGTCCTTGAGTCCTTGCATGACTCTTCCAACCCAGCCAGCTTGCTTAAAGAAAAGCCAGAATTTTTCCAAATCTTTCTCTGTTGCTGAAGAAGGAAGACAAAGGTGACTTCCTCTGCTAGTTAGGCAGCTGGAACCCTCAGCATTTATGAATGAAACCTAAACTCTCTCAAGGTACAGGGAAATTGTTAGTTTCGATTTCTAATGGGCAGGAACTGGGGAAATTTGTTTTTTTTTTTTTTCATTTAAAGATTATTTATTTATGTTAGAGAGAGCACAAGGAGCAGCAGGTTGGAGGGGCAGAGGGAGTGGGAGAAGCAGACTGCCCGCTGGGCAGGGAACCCGATGGGGGCTCAACCCCAGGACCTGAGCCTAAGGCAGAGATGTTTAACCCACTGAGCCACCCAGGTGCCCCATGGGGACTTTCTTGTAATACAGAGCTGTGTTTCTACACCAGCTGAGGGTAGCAAAGACACATACTACTGATTATTAAGCATACCAGTTAGAATTTAGATCAGGAATAACAAGGAGTCCTTTTCTTTCAATCTGCTAAGCAGAAGTTGTTCTAAATGGACGTTCACCTTTTTTGTTGGTTTCTTTGAGGACGCTTTCTTTCCTTCTCTTTCTTCCTTGTGAGAGAGCTCAGAGGGAGAGGGAAGAAGCAGACTCTTTGCCTAATGAGGGCTCGATCCCCAGGAACCTAGATCATGAGATGAGCCAAAGGTAGATGCTTAACCTACTGAGCACCTAGGTGCAGGAGGACACACAGTTTAAGTTCACATCTGGCTGGAAACTGGAGAAGGTAAGACTATCCCTGACAGGGTTTAAGGAAATTGGATTATGGAAGAATTGTACATAAAATGTACATAAGGAATACGGTGTAATCAGCATGTATGGAGCACTGTTCTAGCAAAAACATTTTTTAACTCTTCAAATTTCAAATACATTTGAAAAAATAAACTTCAATAGGAAAGCAGACAGCACAGTTTATGTCCCTTAGGCATTTCTGGTTGCCAACTAGTCTCTCAGGAAACAATCCATTTCCCATTTGTTCTGTGTCCCTGGTGTCCATGAATTCATTTCCCAAACATCCAAGCATCCATTCCTATTCAGCGCAATAGGACTAGATGTCAAAGAAAGACAACAAGTGGAGGAGTTAGGACGGCTCCTTTTGTCTGTGTGGACCCACCTGGGAGAGGTGGGCAGGAGGATCAGCTGTAGAATGGAGAGCTGGGACGGGATTACCACCGGATCTTGGCAGAATGAGGAGCAGCCTGGTTTCCCAGTGGCTGTAAAGGGGAGGGATTTATCCTGGGCTAACCTTTTATTTCCCCAGAGGCTCACTTCCAAGGGCTATAGGAGGTACTCCAAGTGCAGACCAAAACAAATAGAAAGGGTCCCTTTCGTTGATGATTGGCACTGACAGCCTCAGAAAAACAGACCTTGGCTCCTGGTATCTGCTTGAGTTCCTCCTTTGTGAGCCACAGACTGAAGCAGTTTGAAAAGCTTCTGATTGAATCAACAAAGGGTGGTAACCTTTTCCCAAAGCCAATCCTAGTAATATGGCTGCATGGTTCAAACCAAATCCACCTGTTGCAAGACCTTTTCCTACTAACCCCGGGCAGGCCGGCAACTCAGCTCCCGTACCCATCCTGTATGTACAGCATAGCCCATCACTTGGCCCTTGACTTTTCCGGAAGGGATGATGTTCTTTTTTTTTCATGTTAAGACCCTGCCTTCCCAAATAGAGAGGGTAGGCTCTTTGATCAGCCCTGTCTATTCCTTTGCCCCTCCTGTCCCCCGTGACCACTTCCAGCACACTCACACTCGAGGCACGTACTATTTATGGCTTGTTCAATGTGAACACCAAACTTCTCATTTTTGTAGCTGTCCCTCCTACATAAGAGAGTGTCTTCTTGGAATGTAGACACTTTACCTGCACGGTACCCATTATGATTCCCAGACATGTTTTTTTCTGAATGTTTCAACCACTTCTCCTTTTTTTTGAAATATATTTTACTTATTTACTCATGAGACTTACACACACACACACAGAGGCAGAGACATAGATAGAGGGAGAAGCAGGCTCCCTCTGGGGAGCCTGTTGCAGGACCGAATCCCAGGACTCTGGGTGGGATCATGCCCTGAGCCCAAGGCATATGCTCAACCACTGAGCCACCCAGGTGTCCCAGTTCCAACCACTTCAAATTCCAGGGCTCTCTTCACCAAACCTCTCCCCTATAGGTGGTGGTATGGGGGGGCGGGGCACTGGAAAAGTGGTGACTGTGGCTGAGTTTTTGCTCACTCATCAGAACTCTAGAAAATGTTTCCGTTGAATTCAACATTTTGTAAGTTTTAGTTTTATATTCTTTATTTTTTAAGTTTTATTCATTTTTAAAAATGTAATCTCTATACCCAGTTTGGTCCTTGAACTCATGAATCTGCCATCAAGAATCAGATGCTCTACCAACTGAGCTTGCTAGGCACCCCAGTTTTGTTTTTTGTTTGTTTGTTTTTGGCCATGGGTGGATCCTGCACAGGGAGGGGCAGAGGGTGATGGAGAAGCAGACACATCACAGGGTGGGGAACCTAAAGTACAGCTCAATCCCAGGACCCCGAGATCATGACCTGAGCAGAAGACAGAGGCTTAAGTAAATGAGCATGCCCCCAGGTGTCCCCAATAGCCCCTAGGTTCAGTATTCTTAAAGAATTTTTTAAATGGTAGCAAAATGCACATAACACAATTTACCACCATCATCATTTTTAGGCCTCTAATTCAGTGGCATTAAGTACAATCTAATCGTTGTGCAACCATCACCGTCATCCATCTCTAGGACTCTTTGGCTTGAAAAACTGAAACTCTGTCCTCATTAAACACTAACTCCCCATTCCCTCTCCCCCAGGTCCTGGCACCCACCATTCTACTTTCCATCCCTATGAATTTGACTACAATGATAACTCAGACAGGGGGTGGTCCTACAGTATTTGTCATTCTGTGACTGGCTATGTCACTTAGCATAATGTCCTCAGAGTTGATATATGTAGTAGGTGATGTGTGAAAATTTCCTTCTTTTTGAGCGCTGAGTAATATTATATTGTATGGATATACCCAGTTTTGCTTATCCATTCATCAGTCTGTTGACATGTGGTTTGCTTCCATCTTTCATCAAATGTGAAAATTGCTATGAACATGGTGTACAAATATCTCTTAGACACATTGCTTTCTTTTATTCCAGATACATATATTATATGTATATTTTTAATATTTATTTATTCATCAGAGACAGAGAGAGGGAGGGAGAGACAATAGGCAGAGGGAGAAGTGGGTACCCTACTGAGAGTCTGAGAGAGACTTGATTCCAGAACTTTGGGATTATGAAACTGAGCCAACGGCAGACACTCACCGATTGAACCACTGCAAGCGCCCAAAGATACATATTTTTAAGTAAGGCTCCATGCAAGGCATGGAGGCACTCACAACCCGAGATCAAGTCCTGAACTGAGATCAGGAATCAGACACTTAAGTGACCGAGCCACCCAGGCGCCCCTGGAAACTTGCTGTCAATTTTTTGGTATATATACCCAGAAATGGGGGTGATGGATCATATGGTTTTTCTATTTTTAATTTTTTGAGGGAACCCTCATACTGTTTTTCAATAGTGGCTGCACCAATTTTGCATTCTTGCCAACATTACATGAAAGTTCTAATTATTCTCTACAATCCCCACCAGTACTTGTTATTCTATTTTTGTGTTGTTATTTTTTCTGGTTTTCTTGGCAGTATTCATCCTCACAGAGGTGAGATGGTGTTGTGTTAGATATTTTTAACTAAGGTAAAATCTTAGCTCGTACTTCCAAGGACAACTGGATGCTAACTATGCCTTCACAATGACTCAGGGACAAACCTATTGTGAGGATAGCTAGGTTTAAGCTAGAGGGTTAGACAAGTTTAAAAAATGAGCTGGTGTTAAGAAGGGGGGTGATGATGTTGTTACAAAGCTGTTTTTCTATGTTTATTGTTTATAAGGACCATGTAATAAAGCAGGCACGCTTCTGATTGACTCTCTACAGAGGAAAGCCTTGCAAATGAAGCCCTAGCATAATGATTCTGGGCTTCCCCTCCCTGAACACAGATGGTCCCCCTGGAAGCTTTGGAGGAGGGGGATTTCACAGGAACGTGGAAGGTTTTGGGACTCTGGCTCTGCCACTTCCTAAAAGTTAACATTCCCGAGCCTGTTTCCTTACTGTAAGGTAGCAACACATATGTCTGACCTCTAGGGTGACAGTAGAGGATAAACAGGATAATATACTGTGGGGGCATGCAGCACTGTTCAGATTCTTTTCAGGAATAAAGAATTGGGGAGCCCCTGGGTGGCTTCAGTCTGTTGAGTGTCCGACTTTTGATTTCAGCTCAGGTCCATGATCTCTGAGTTGTGAGATCATGCGCCACGTTGGGCTCTGCACCTGAACTCTGGGCCTGGAGCCTGCTTAAGACTCTCTACCCCTCTCCTTCTCCCTACCACCTCCTCTCAACAGCTGATATGTTGTGTGCACTTTCGCTCCCTAAAAACAAAAAAGAAAAGAAAAAAGAATATTATCTCTAGCTTTGAAAGGGCTGTCAGCAGATGTTCTTTCTGTCAGCCCTCTAGGGAGGGCCTCAGCTGCAGAGCTGCCTTGGTCTAGGTTCATGTCCCTGCCCTGTGTCCACTGGCTGGTACAGCGGTTAGAGCTGGTACTGCGTAGGGGGTATGAAAGCTGACACTTCTCAGCCCAAACTCAAGGCAACTCTAAAGGGCCATTCCATTTCAGAATGTCTCTTGGCCAAGGGTGTCTCTAAGCTGTGCCTGCATTAGATGGTCCAAATCCTTTTAATTTTGACTATGTAAAAGGAAAGCAAACATATAAGTGGTTATTAGAATTTGCATTCCTTTCATAATAATGAGATTGAGGATTTGTCCCATCTTTATAGGCTTTCTGTGACTGACCAGCTAAATGCTGGTTTCTTCTTAGTTCTAGGTACACCTTCTTCTATAAAAGTTGTAGAAAAGATTTCACATAGCCATACATGACTCAAATGTTTTGAGAGATTAGCCTATTTTTTCTTTCTCATTCACTGCATGCCTGACTCCATGTTGTTATTCCCTGCCTCAGGGATTTTAACAGAAGCAGAATGTGATGTCCAGTCCTGAACCCACTGAGAGGGGCTGATATATGTCCTGGTAGGTAGGGAGGAAGGAGGGTGGGGACGAGGGTTTGGGCAGGGGTGATGTCTGAAGTATGTAACGAGGGGCACCATTAATTAGATATCATGCAGACAGGAATGTGGCACATCTTGACAGTTTGTGAAGTTCCTGAGAAGTGGGTAACTCATCAGGCTTACTGGAACCACTCCAGGAAATGGCCAGGCTCCGGAAGGCTCTCAAGGCAGGCTGTTCCCTGTGGCAGGTTGGGGCCTGGGTCTCACTTGCTGTCTCAGTCCTTGTCTACTATTTCCAGAGCAGCATTCCCTCTGCTTCCCATCCCTGGTTATCTCAACTCGGAGTAACTTACACCCAGGCCCCTTTCCCCAATGTAGGTGGGTACAAGATACATCATCCAGAGAAAAAGATCAATAAGGAATTGATGGTTTTCAATTAAACCAGAACCACCTAATACGTACATGTAGAACATTCCACCCCAAAGCAGCGGTTGTACATATTATTCTCACATGTACATGGGACATTCTCTACAACAGAGCACACAAAGGACACAGGACAATTAGGAAAATGTAACTATCTCAAGCATCTTTTCCAACCACAGTGGTATGAAAATAAAAATTAATCACACAAAGATCCCCCAAAATGTGGAAATTAAGCAACATGCTCAACAAGTCATCAAAGAAATCGAAGGAGGAAAAATACCTAGAGACAAATGAAAACAGAAATACAATACAGCAAAATTTGTAAGCTGCAGCAAAATGATTCTAAGAGGGAAGGTAATAGCAATACAGGCCTACCTCAAAAAGCAGGAAATACCTCCAATAAACAATAAAATTTTACACCTAAAGGAATTATAAAGAGAAGGAAACAATAATCAGAGCAGAAATAAATGAAAAAGATGAAACTGATAATAGAAAAGATCAATGAGGGGATCCCTGGGTGGCTCAGCGGTTTAGCGCCTGCCTTTGGCCCAGGGTGCGATCCTGGAGTCCCGGGGATCGAGTCCCGCGTTGGGCTCCCGGCATGGAGCCTGCTTCTCCCTCTCCCTCTGCCTGTGTCTCTGCCTCTCTCTCTCTATGTCTATCATAAATAAATAAAATCTTTGAAATAAAAAAATCAATGAAATTAATAACTGATCATTTGAAAAGATAAAATGGGTAAACCTTTAGTTGGAATAACTGAGAAAAAAAAGAGAAAAATATAAATAATCAAAATCGGAAATGAAAAGAGGACATTAGTTTTAGTTATGACTGTTTAGATACAATACGAAGGCAATGATCCTCAGAGAAAAAATTGACAAGTTGGAATTTATACCAAAAAAAATCTCTACTCTGTGAAAGATGCTAAGAATGAAGAGACAGGCCACAGACTGGGACAAAGTCCTTATAAGACCTATACTAGGGCAGCCCCGGTGGCGCAGTGTTTAGCGAAGCATGCAGCCTGGGGCGTGATCCTGGAGACCCTGGATGGAGTCCCACGTCGGGCTCTCTGCATGGAGCCTGCTTCTCCCTCTGCCTGTGTCTCTGCCTCGCTCTCTCTCTGCATCTCTATGAATAAATAAATAAAATCTTAAAAAAAAAAAAAACCCACATACTAATACGATCAGCGGTCCTGCTCCTTGGTATTTACCGAACTGAATGTGACAACTTCTGTCCACCCAAAAACTTGTACCCGGATCTCTTCACAGCTTTACCCGTATCTGCCAAAACTTGGAAGCAACCAAGAAGTCTCTCAGCAGGTGAATGGATAAGTAACAGGTCCACCCAGGCAAAGGAATATTAGTCAGTTCTACAAAGAAATGAGCGATCAAGCCATAAATGACATGGAGGACCCTTAAAAGCATATTTCTGAGTGAAAAAAGCCATCTGACAAGATCAAATGCTCTAGGATCCCAATTCTGATAATCTGGAAACGCAGTACTGGTGGAGAGAGTAAAAAGATCAGTGGTTGCCAGTTTTTAACTTTTGGTAAAGTATGAATAGCTACTTTTCCAGATGTTGTTATTTCTACTTACTATCCATACACTTTTCTGTCTTTGAAGGCTTTGGTAACAGGTTCAGCTTTTTCTGTTTGAAGATTACAGAGCCACTGACCGCACTAGATATTTAGGGATACAACTCTTTCATGATCTTGATTTTAAGTTAAAAAATATACAAGAAGTCCTTGTGTAAAAGGAGGATTCCATGTAGAAAATCAAATCAAAGAGGAAAAGTTCTTGTTTGGTTTTAAAGATTTCTTTCAGTGAAGGTGTGACTCGGTGGATCAGTTGGTTAAATGTCTGCCTTCGGCTCAGATCATGATCTCAGGATCCTGGGATCAGGCCCCCAGCTAGTCAGGACTCCCTGCTCAGCTGAGAGGGTGGGGCATGGGCTGCTTCTCCCTTCCATTCTGTGTGCATGTTCTCTCTCTCTCTCTCTCTCTCTCTCTCTCTCTCTCCCCTCCCTCCCTCTCAAATAAGTGAATAAATCTAAAAGAAACTTTTTAAAGTCTTTTATGGGACCTATATTTTCTTTGAATTAAATTTTGTAGTTCTAGAACCAAATAGGCGATCTAAAAAGGTGTTTATCCGTGTTACTTAAGAACAGAGGCTTCCCTCTGTTGTAACCCACAAAAGGGAGAGGGACTGTGGTCATTAAGCACAAGCGCTGACTCCTCGAGTGTCCGCCTGAGAGAAACAGCACCTGGCCCAGGAGCCTCCCACGCCTCCTGCCTCCAGGCACCAAAGCCTGGACATCAGAGCCTGCCTGTCCTCCCCAAGGAAGCGCCCCTTGGAGATGAAGCCCCCAGAAGAGGCTCGCTTGGATGCACCCTCACGAGGAGCCAGAGAGGCAGCCTTTCTGCAAGTGGGATTGGAACTCAAGCCATAAGTACGCTGTGCGGGACCCGACATGGATTTATACACATGTTGGTCCTCAAAAGCGACAAACCAGTGCTCTACAAAATAAAATGTGTTGGAAACCTCTGAGTAAGGTGAACATACTGTTGGGCTTTTTTTTTTTTTTTCTTTTTTTTTGGTATACTGGTGATGACTAATCTGAATTCTTTTGAATGTCCATCATGTCTTGAATGCTGCTGGCTTCTTCGGTGGCAGGTCTCCTGAGAGGCAGGGAGCTAAGCAGATGATGTCCCTGAGGAAATCATCTTCGTGAAGATTGGATTTTGTAAATGCAGGTCTGTGTGATTCATGTGATCCCGAGG
>NW_023330976.1:0-54672 GCF_011100685.1 Canis lupus familiaris
GAAAGAGGGAAAAAGGGAAAGAGTGAGGGAGGGTGGGGGGGGGGGGTGGGGGGGGGGGATGGGGAAAACGAGGGGGGGAAAGAGGGGGGAAAGATTTGGGGGGGGGCAAAGAATTAAAAAAAAAGAAAGACAAGTAGGGGATTGATACGAGAATAAAAGTTATAAATATAAATAAATAAAAAATAAAAAATAAAAAAATAAAATAAATAAATTCAATAAAAGAGATATAAGATTAAATACACAGCTATCTCTTTGCTATGAGGCATATGCATGGCATATTGTCTCTGCCTTCTAAAAGCTTACGATCTAAATAGGAAAAAATAAGATCAATAATACAAGAATTAAATATTACCCAAAAACTGTCCAAGAGACATCACAAAGCAATGTATTGTTGTTTACAAAGTGCATTTATGACAATCTTTTCCTTTCTTTTGGAAAGGTATATATAAAATCTAATTATTTATATTGTTAACTCAATGCCAAGCACTACATTATTGTGCTTGCACTACAATAAATATTAACTTATTACAATAAGAGATTCAGAACATAGCCAGATTCGGTAACACAAATAATTCAATAAAAGGAAAGAAATCCTTTGTCTCTGAGTCATGAAAACCCTACAAGGGATTCATATTTCTTTTGGCAAGATGAATTTTCAGAAGGCTTAATAGGGAAGTACAAAATTGATTTTGAATAAAAGCAACACATATTTTAATGAAGTGATTAAGTGCTAATCACTGAGAAAATAAATGATTCAGCATTCCTTCAGATTTGGTAAGAACTCAGCCGTATGTGGCCAACAAGGAAAATTAGTCATAACACATATAATCACATGGGTTTGATCCTTTCATCCTCAGCCCTTATCTACTTTTCTCCCAGATATTCTTAGTTTAGTGATAACTTTTCCTCCCCACCAGCATTCCCCTTGGCTTCAAAATTTACTATCCCAGGATTCCTTCAAAACTGCTCTCAAAAATCATTAATGACCTCCATGTTGCTGCCTCCCATGATCAATTCCCAGGCATCATACTTGACCTCTAGAGGGGCAAACTCTCTCAGGGTTAATCACTCCCTCATCTTTAATACACTGTCTTTGGTGGACAACACAACCACTTGGTTCTTCCCCTGCCTAGGTGGTCTCTTTTCCCTACTTCTGAATATTGGATTACCCAAGGGCCCAGTCTTTGCCTTCCTTTCTATCTCCATTCACTCCATACATGACCTCATCCATTGCCCATAGTTCTTTTTTTTTTTAATGATAGTCACAGAGAGAGAGAGAGAGAGAGAGAGAGAGAGAGAGAGAGAGAGGGCAGAGACATAGGCAGAGGGAGAAGCAGGCTCCATGCACCAGGAGGCCGACGTGGGATTCGATCCCCCGTCTCCAGGATCGCTCCCTGGGCCAAAGGCAGGCGCCAAACCGCTGCGCCACCCAGGGATCCCCCCATTGCCCATAGTTCTAAACACCACCCTTATACCTCCATCTGAGGGTGTATATCTCCAGTTCAAAATGCTCCCCTGAACTCTAGACTTGAATATTCAACTGCCAACCCGATTCCTTCACTTGGATATATCTGAAGCATCTCAGACCTAAAACATCCAAAACAGAACTCCTGGTATTCCCCCACCTCCCACTCAAACCAGAGTCTATCATTTCAGTTAACGGCAACTCCAACCTTCTAGCTTTTCAAGCCAAAAACTGTTTCCTAATCTATCAGGAAATCAAGGAAGCTCTACTTCTACATCTATCCTGCCACTTTCACAGCTGTCTCTATCAAACCACCATCAGCTCTCATCTGAATTGTTGCAATCACCCCAAAATAGGTTTCTTTGCTTTATCTTTGCTACCTTGTAATATATTCTCAGAGGAGTGATCAGAGTGCGACATATATAAGTCAGATCATGTCACTCCTCTACTCAAATGACCATGACCCTGAAATGGCTCCATGTTTCATTCAGAATAAAGGCCAAATCCCAATGGCCTTCAAGAGTCTACACATCAGGTCTCCTGGTTTACTTGTCTTGCTTCATCACTGACCATTCATTCTCCTCTCACCTCACTGGACTGCAGGCACACTGGCCTCCTGGCCCCTGCTCAGATCTCACCATCTCACGGACACCAATCCTGACCACCTTGTTTAATAAAGGAACCTGTTGCCACCCAACCCCGTTAACCTTTCCTGTTGTTTTTTTTTTCCACAATACTTGTTATCTTCAAACATACTTTAAAATGCATTCCTTTATGTTCATTTTTATTGTCTTTTTTTTTTCCTCCAGGGATCTTTGTTTTTTTTTTTTTTTGCTTGGTGATATACCTAAGCACCTAATACAGAGCTTAGCACAGTCTGCATTTCATTGATACTTGAGGAAAGATTGAGTAATTCAGTTATTTCCCAGTGGCTCAGAGAAAGTACTGGAATCAAGTTCAATTCCTCACTTTCCCTAAGATCCCCCAATCCATCAGAAAGATCTTGTCATTCCTGGCTTTGAAATCTATCTAGCATATAACCACTTCTCACTCCACCCCTATTGCTCTGGTCTGGGGCCCCATCATTTACAGTCAGTACTAGCACAATAACCCTCCACTTGGCTTCCCCACTTGCACCCTTGTTTTTTCTTACAGTCTATCTTCACAGAACAGCCAGAGAGACTTACAAAATCCTTAACCATTTAATGTTGCTCTTCTCAAAATCTTTAAATGATTCCCATCATGCTAAGAACAAAATCCAAATCCTAACCTTAGTAAGGCTCTTCTTGATTTGAACCCTATCTATGCTCAAAATTGATTGCTTTCCACTTGCTCACTCCACTCCAACAAAAATTGGCTTTCTATACGTTCCCCTGAAAGGCAAATTTAGTCCCGCATTAAAACCTTTGTACTTCTTCCTTCTTCCAGATTTCAAATTTTCTCATGGCTCATTTTCTCCCTTCATTTGTCTCCTCCCTTGAATGATGTGAAAGCCTCAAAATCTCCCCTCACCACCCTACAGAAAACAGTCTCTTCTCTCACTTTCAATATTTCTTTCAATTCTGCTTTGTTTTTCTTCATAATGTACATTACATATAATAACACTATTCTGTGAATATATACCATATATTTGTTTATTGACTCGTTCCTCCAAAATATAATCCCCACAAATCAAGGATTTTGTTCTGTCCACTGCTCTGTCTCTGGTGCCTAGGACGGTTCCTGCACACAGTACATACTCAACAAATATTTGCTAAATGAATGAGTGAATTATCAGGAGATTTAACTTTTGAACTGAATGAAGTATCAGAAACATATTCTAATCCATTTGTTTTTAATGTTAATAAGTATCGAACATTCAACAGATTGAGCTTTGGTCACCAGTATAAAATATGAAGTGACTTGAAGCAATCCATATCATTACTTGGTTTCAAAAGTGTAGACAGACTCAATTTAAGTTCTAGGCATAAATATGGCCAAGTCTTTTTATGAAAATCTGTGACTTCTTTCTAAATGGAATAACCTTGTTCTGAAAAATTGAAAAGGGTTTTATTTCCATCTATTCAGCTCTTACCTCATGTAGAAATTCAACTATGTAAGTTAGTTGCTGAAGCAAGAATGAATAATCCCAGAACAAGGCTTTGCTTGAGATTAGAGTCACAAATCATAATCACTTGGATACTGTCCCACCATCCAGATGCTCAACCAAAAAGAATTCTCTTTGAGGTTTCTCCCACTACAAATTTTTACATTACAGGCAATGCTTTGCTGAGTATTTATGGCTAACGTAGACAGACACACCCTAAACACTTAGTAAGATTTTTATCTACAAAACTCCAATATGTTATTTCCTGTAAATTTGTCATCCTTCTACCTAAGTTGTAACCAGAAAAAATAGCGATAAGGAGGAAAAAAATATGATAAAAAATATATACTGACATATCAGATGATTGCTACTGTTGGTTTTATCTTGTTCTGGACTTAGGTTTTGTCTGTGTTGTAAAATGTTGATTTCTGATAAAGTTTCATCAAATGTTGACTTTCTTCCCTCAGGTTTTGTCTAAGTGCAAACCATGTGGAAATAATTACAATGTGCCATTATACATACATGAATTGTTTTATTAGTAGAGCATAGAAACATCTTTGAGAATTGGCTAAAATCTCAATAATGGTGTATGCAGTAATCCCTGAGCTATTTGCTAAATATTTGAGCAAACAGAGCATTGTTTATTTAGTTCTTGTTAGCTCCCCATGTGCATTCTTGGAATGAGGTTGTAGGTTTTCTGTTTGATTTTAAGGGAGGCCACAACCAGAAAATCAGAAGGCTGAACTAGAGAAGCTACACAATCATTCTTTAGAAAATTTTTTTTCTGATTCCTCACCTGTATACAATGACTTCCCTGGCTCCACGGTATCTCCTGATGATTGTTGCTTTGCCTGGTCTCACCCTTTACATGCAGGCACTAAACAATTCTAACATTTTGTAACCACTGGAGATTATGGCCTTTGGTGGCCTGGGGATTCGAAAGACTTTTAAGTCATGAGTTCCAGAGTAAAATGATGCTCCCACAGCTGGGTCTAAGAGGTCCCAGGCTTGTTTCTGATTGTTCCCTCCTACATTTCCAACTGTAAACAATGACCTCCCAGTCCAAACTGTCAGAGGGAAACATTTTCTCTTCCAGTCCCTGTTTTTCTCCTTCTCAACCAAAGACAATCAGCACTTTCAGTAGCATGAAAATTAAGAGTGGATGAATGTAAACAATTTTCTATTCCATCTTCCTTCCCAAAGCAGGATCACACCCTGATCTCAGGAGAATGGTAGCTTAGTACCAGAAGAGCTTGATAGCACCTGAAGATAGTCTCCTTCTGACCTATTCAACCTAATTGACTGTTTTTTGCAGTCTGGGCCTCTCTCAAGTCATGTTCAGTGGCAGAAAATGTCACAAAACTTTTAATGGGAAAAAAATCCTTGAACCACATATTTAGCAGCTGTACTCCGTTATATTGTCTTAACTTGTTCTCATCATTAAAATTAAGATTATTCAGCATGAAAATTCTGTTTGTAAGACAGACTCATTTTCAGCGTTTGGGGCCAGGATACTTGATTGGGTTGTGCCAACTCATATTTTGTAGTTCAGTATCCTTGAGCAGTTTTTAATGGAACTGGGTAAATAATCAAGATGTTTGGAGCAGAGGCATCAGAAAGGTTATAAGATGGTTTATGGATCAGAGCCTTTGCTCCTGAGCTTTCCAATTTACTTCTCAAAAAAACAGAGAAAGAGAGAATAAAAATTTATATCAATATTTCCATTGCTAGTGGGTTATTTTCAGCCATTTTTGATAATTTAATATTTTGCAATTATAGATACAAAGATACATGAATAAATGAAAAAATATTTTAACTTAGATACCAAATTACTTTTTAAATTTTAGAACTGTCCTTTTATTTGAGGGGGAATTATGGGGAAAAATACTTAATTAAGTTATTTGATTACAACCTAGGGATATTTCAGATAATAATATATAATAAATGCCTCCTGAGTTTTAGAAATCACAATACATTTGATTCCAATTCATTTAAATTTCAGTTTTCCTTCTTTCTCTGGATTTAATATTCAGAACACTATTAATTTAACAAAGATCTATTTTTTCCTTCCCATGTCAGATCTATGTAAAAAATTAGTTACTTAAGTTAAAAAACTCTAAGAGGATAAAAATTGAGAACAGAGCTTTGTAACTTTCGTGTTAACTGAAAACATCATACTATTTAAAGCCTAATAAAGTTTGTAGTGGATTTTCTTCTATTTCAGAAAGAGTTGGTACTTTTGCCTGGCTTCCTTGTCAGCCCATTGGGTTTCAAATATAATAATTTTATTACATATACCACAGTATTGGCTCTACTGGATCAGTTTTTCTGGGGGAAAAAAGATATGCCTTTTTAGATATTCAGATTCAAATCTTCTTTAGCTTATGGAAAATTTTCTTATATTACAGTTTGAATTTTTTAACTCAAAAGCCCTCCTTTTTACCCTGCTCTGCTATACAATATGTTAAATTTATATTATAACTCATTGGCAGACTATAATATTTAGGAATGCCTATTTTATATGAGGCTCTGAGCTATTTTACATATGTTATTGTATGAACATATATGTTACATATTTACAACCCCATGAGATAGGCACAAATATTTTTATAGCTGATGACCAAGGTTTCAGAGCTAATAAGTGGCAGAGCTGGGATTTGAACAATATTTTTTCCCTTTACAAACCACGTATTTTCCAGTCATCATCACAAACAAAAAGTGGATGGATATACACAAATTATATAATAACATAGAAAGGAATATATAATTTTTATACCAAGCATTTTAGATAATAAATTATCTGAATATAAATATAAAAAATTTAAAAGCAATATAAAAATTTATTTTATTTTTTAAAGATTTTATTTATTTATTTGACAGAGATAGTGGGAGAGAGAGCCAGAGAGCACAAGACAAGCAGGGCAAACAACAGAGGGAGAGGGAGAGAGAGAGCTTTGCACTGATCAAGGAACCTGATGTGGGGCTCCATCCCAGAACCCTGGGATCATGACCTGAGCCAAAGGCTTAACTGACTGAACCACCCAGGCATCCCATGTAAAAAAATTTTAAATGGACAATCTGAGCAGATTTTTTTTAATGCTGCCATTTGGTTATCCCTTCATTATAGACACAGCAATGACAGCATCTGTTTAAGGTAGAAATTCCATTTCTGAGAGAAAAAATGGTGTAAAAACAGTGATTTTTTTTTTAACTACAGCACTGGATGTTTCTGTTAAGTACAATGATGATACACTTTTATTTTAATGTACAAAGCTTTCCAGGGGACCTATCTGTTGACCTTTTGTAATAACTTATTTTAAAAGAGAAAGATGCAACAAGCTGAAGCTCCAGGTATATATGAGTCAGAAAAAATATTTTTTACATTTATCTAGTTGTCTCCTTATTCCATAGATGATAAAAATTGAAGGCAAGTATCCAAGATTATGGAATAGCCAGTTCAATTTCAACCTGGGGCTTCTTTGAGTACTTGAAACAGTCTCTAGTAAGAGAAAAGAAAGACATTAATAGGAGTTTGGTATAATTTGGGACTATTCTTATCTTACAAGATGATTTCCTTTCTTAAATTAATTTTGACCTTCAGAATGGGATTGAATAGAGGAATTTTGACTCTGTGCAGTCCCTAAAAACTTTTTGTGGTTATTGTTTTAATGACAGATTTTTAGTGCTTGGAAGACTCTTCCTTTGACCTTTTATATAGAAGCAAGCTATAGATGTATGGCTACGCCACCCCAGGTAGGTCACTAATGGGTGTCCCTGTGATTTGTTCAAACCATTAAAGTATCTCTTTATTAATGGGGGGGGGGGGCAACTGCAATATAACACACACCCAGACAGAATAAACTGTATTCTGGCAGCATTCACTGAGGCATTAGAGAATCTGAATGCTCACTGTACAATGAGATTATAGTGAATGAATCTAATATTAATAAACTTCAATTTTATATAATGACTTCTGTTATTGACTGCCCAGGTCTTCTCAAGGGAAGAGCTTCTCTTTGATCTGATATATATGTCACTTCTGGTTTTGAAGCACTACTTTGCTAATTCTTCTTTTTTTATTAGTATATAGTCTTCTCGGTCCAGTCTAGTATGAAATGAAGTTGCTGCTTCTATGTTTGGGGTGTATAACATAAACCATAGACATTTTTTATTTTCTTTGTGTGTGATTCAGTTTAAGTACTTGTAGTTTAAAATGATCGTTCTGGAGGTGCCTGGGTGGCTCAGTCAGTTGAATGTCCGACTCTGGATTTCGGCTCTGGTCATGATCTTGGGGTTATGAGATGGAGCCTCACATTCTGTGCTCATCATGGAATCTACTTGTCCATCTTCTTCTGCTCCTCCCCCTGCTTGCTTGCTGTCTCTCTCTCTCTCGCTCTCTCTCTCTCTCTCTCAAATAAATAAAATCTTTTTAAAAAGATCATTCTGGCCACCAAGTGGATAATAGATATAAGGGTAGCAGTTTTAGAAGAAGGAGATGAGCATGTAATCTGCATGTTACAGAGGTGGTTTGGTCTAGGATGATGGTAAAGAAATAACAATTTGCCGATTTCCTTTCTTTTTTGATGAGTTAACTGTAGAACTCACTGATGCATGGATGAAGTAGAAAAAATAATCAAGGATATTATCTAAACCTCGGGCTTGAGCAATTGCTAGATAATGAAGCATTTTTCTATGATAGGACTATAATAAAAATAGGTTTGGTAAAAAGGAAAAATCAAGGATTTCATTTTGGGCATATTAAACTTAAGAATCCTATTATACCTCTTCAGGAAGATATAAGATAGGTAGTGACAACAGGAAAGAAGTCCCAACTGGAAGTAAATTTGGGGGTTTTCAGCATCTGATATTTAAAGCCAAGGGGAATGGATATAATAAAGATAAAGAATAGAAGAGAGCCCAGAAGCCAGTCCTGATGAACTTCAACATTTGGGGGTTGGGTGGAAGAGTGGGGACAAGAGAAACCCTGAGAGTGTCATCTCATGGAAGACCAGAGTAATGTTTTAGAAACAAGGAAATGCTCAGCTATGTTACATTCTGCTGTGAGTTCAAGTACGATATGAGAGATGAGTGAACCAGTTGGGTAACATAAAATTAATTAGTGACATTGATAAGAGCAATTTTGGTGGAGTGATCATGGCAGAATTAGTATTATAAAGGGAGAAGTTGTGAAGGAGAGGTGGTGACAAAATGAGTTGTCAACACTCTTGAAAAGTTTCATCGTGACCAGGAACAGAGAAATATGACTTGTGAAACAAGGAGAGGCCTTTCAGTTTGGGCCTACATTTTATGTGCTACCCAGTGCAGAGGTCCTTGACCTTTATGGTGCTCATGTACTCTTCAAATTCCTTCCTTGGCCACAACAAACTGGGGAATTTACCATTTATTCATTTCATTTGTGCCATATACTTTAGGCAACAAATCCCCCAATAAATGGGCTGTTCCTGATTTTTCTAAAGCCAATGGATCATTTTCTTTTTCCTTTAGTGAAGAATGTCAGTTTTTTTTCTACTGTATTAGATAATAATGCTAATACTGATAAAATCCTATTGCCACACTGTTCTAAGAATTTTACCTAGATTTATTCATTGAATTCTCACAGCAACACTAGGAGTGCAGGAACAATTATTATTCTCATTTTATAGATAGACAAACTGGGGCTTAAATAAAGTTGAGTAACCTGCCCAAGATCAAAAAGTTTTAAAGTAGTAAAGCCACTTACTCCAGAATCCACAAGTGAAGCCAATAGTTTTTATACTTAAAAAATAGATTATTTTTAATGCTGAATTAGGTAGCATCCAAAATTCACAAAAGAAGAGGCAGAGGCCTGGAGATTTCTCCTTACTTGTTTCTCTCTCTCTCCTCCTTCCTCTTCTGAGGCAGCCACTGACGAGATTCCATGGAAACGCAGAGATAATTGAGCTCACATCTGGATTTCACTCATGTAGGCTCTGTTCATGTAATCATATGTAATATTTTGATTTGTATTTATATAAATCAATTTAGCATGAATTCTTTCTAATCCAAATGTCTTCTTTCTGTATTTGTATTTTCTTGGCTGTCTTCATTCAAAGTTAGAATGCTTCTCTAAAGGTCTGCTTTCTGGTCTTTTCTCCATTCTTAGCACAACTGCAATGAGAGAATCTGAAAGCAGATTTCTCAGAATTAGTCATTTGCTTTTCTAATAAGTAGTACTCAGAGAAGGCTGTAGGCTTCTCTTTCAAGCAAAGTAGATGCAGGTCTGTCCTCATTTTGTAATTATCATAACGCATTAACACAATATATAATCACAACACCTATTTCAGAATTGGAAAATTCTTCATAAGGATTTCATAAAATGTATTTTACTGTTGTTGGTTGGGAAGGGGGTGTTGAAAACTTTTAGTGGGAAATTGTTTTTCAGTAAAAGGAGTAAGTATCAATATTACTGTAAGAATAGAAAAGTATATTAAGGCAAGCATGTAGAATTCAAAAGAAGTGAACAGTTTGCTTAAAAGTAGAAGATATGTTAAAATATCTATATCTCTCATTTCCTATGCTTGGAGATACCCACTAAATGGATAGAATTACTTATCTCTTACTGTTTCTCAGACAGGCTGTTCAGAGGTTGTATAGTGAACTTACATATTAGCAATTTACACATTGGAAATTTACCTTATGGTCACAAACTGATTGAAGTGGGGAAGAGAATCAATCAGTCAGATAATGGCAGAAGTTGCACTGCTTAAATGTCTTGACTGATTCAACAAAGGTTGAATTTTCACCAAAAGAATTCTGATCCTAATTACAAGCCTCTCAGTTTCATCTGAATATTACATACAGAACTCTGATAAGAGTGAATTCCACCTCATTAGTACAAAATGAAATAGAAGGGACATATTGATTTGACTTAAAAGCACACCAATATCTGTAGGAATTCCTTTAACCATTTGCCAGATCAATAAGATTTAATGCAACTAGCAAGTTACCTGTCCCTCAGTCTCCCAGGGGATGAGCATCTTTTTTCTGTCATCAGGCTGGGCTTGCTCAAATGAGTGAAACCAGCCTGGTTTATGATAAACTGTACCCCTCCTGCTCATCTGTAGTGAAGTTGATTTCACCTTTCCATTATTTGTCTGCCTTTATTCTGAGCACCAATAACCATGCTGCTTGATGTGAAACTCCCTGTCTCCGTTTCTCCTAGATCTTAATCTATGAGAGGAGGAAAAAATTTTTCATGTGATCTAATGCAATTTGGAGAGAATGCGCATGTTTCCCTGAGTTTTCAGAGAAGACATTATCTTATACTGGGGTAAGAAACTCCAATTGATGATGATCCAGCACACCAGCACACCCCCAAAGTCTGTCAGGAAGTGGTGGTCAATATGTTTTTTAGCTTCTACTCAGGCTCCAAGTTCTGGATTTATCAGCACCTTAAGGAGAGGTGAGGTGGGATTCAGGAAAAGGCCTATCCAGGTGATCATAGGTCAAAGCAAATTTAAGAAGTCAAGTTTAAATCTATTTCTGCAATTCCTTCAAAATCGTTTAAAATACCTTGGACAATGGGGCACCTGGGTGGCTCAGTGGTTGAGTGTTTACCTTTGGCTCAGGTGGTGGTCCCGGGTCCTAGGATTGAGTCCCATATCGGGCTCCCCGTGGGGAGCCTGCTACTCCCTCTGCCTTTCTCTCTGTGTCTCTCATGAATAAATGAATAAAAATCTTAAAAAAAATACCTTGGACAACTATGAATTCATTTGTTAGTATTTGAGGAAAGGTGCTTGTTGCTCTTATTTTATATTTGTTCTACAAATTGGCGTAACATGCTGTCTAAAATAAAGCAGATTTTGAATTTTTATTCACATCTTAGGTACAGGTTTAGTCAAAATGTTGCCTTCCTGCATATGAGGAATAAGTCCATTTATTCAGGAAAAGGAAACAATTTTAAATATCTCAAACATCAAAACATGAGATCATGGCCAGGATAAGACCTGTATACAGAGAGTCTCGATTTCAATCATCTGTGAACGGCTCAATGCATTACAGACCGTGGGTATGGTGCAGGATATTTGTCCTTAGCATACTTTAACTGCTTCCACAATTATCCAGCAAGTTCTCCTGTCCTCCTACAAAGTATCTAACCACACAGTGACAGTACCTCCCTAAGCATACTCCAGGTGACTGGAATATACATTAAAAGCTATACTGAAGTGGTAAGAATTTAGGAGTGTATTCATTCTAAACCCAGAACTCTGACTTGAGAAAACTTCCTGAAAATGTCATGAGTAACAAAAATCTTCCCTGGTCACAAGAAGGAAACAGCCAGATCTGTACCCAAAGCTCTTAAACAAAGACGAATGCATTTTTCATGAGTTCTTCATTCATTCAACAAATATCTGTTAAGTTTTTGCCAGATGTCAGATACTACTTGGTACATACCAATTAGTTCTAAAAATCCCAAAGCTTAATTTACAAGTGAATTCCAGCAAAAAGATAAAAAATCTGGCCATCTCCAAAATAGGTGTTTATTGAGACCTCTGCTAAAGAAAATTCATACCCACATAAACACATACACACACAGATCTATACATACACACATACCCAGAAGTTGACTGAGGAGTGAGTGATAAAGAGGGTGTCATATGACCAGATGATAATGATTATGCTGTATATGACTTCAAGGATATAATTACTTGTGAAAATTTGTGTTTTTCTGGATTTTTTTTCTCCCTCTTGGACAGAGATAAGTCTGGAGAGGCATTTTAGACATACAGAGTGTTTTCCAGCCAACTTGTATCTCAACAAAAAGTTATGTCTCTATTGTCAAGGTGCTTTTAAGTATTTATGAGTCTGTGAGCTGGCAATATTTCTTTCTCATCCACCTCATCTTCTGTGCATACTCAGAAGGACCCCTTCATGACTTCTGGCCAGCACACCAGATCTGTGGCTGCCCATCAGAGAATGCAAAGACAATAGAAAGAGGTATCCTTCTAAGATGAGGGTATATAAATTCTCCCTAAGGGAGATCCAAGTGCTAATTCTGTTGGTAGTGCTGCTGAGTAAGCTGTGGAAACCCATAGTGGTGGATATTGCAAACCCTGAAAGGGTAAGAAATGTTCTCCAAATATCACCATTGTGCATTTAGCTGAATGCCTTTTGCTAGATAGGAACTGAATTGGACTTAGATTCTGATTATGGAACTGATTGAAAAATCCTTAAAAATCATTTTCTCATAATATGTAGACTTTTCTTTCTTTCTTTTTGCAGGGATTTTATGTATTTATTTTAGGAGAGAGTGACAGGGGAGAGGGGCAAAGAAAAAATCTCAAGCAGACTCCCCGCTGAGTGGGGAGCCTGATGCCAGGCTAAATCCACTACCAGAGATCATCACCTGAGCAGAAATCAAGACTCAGATGTTCAACTAACTGAGCTACCCAGGCACCCAGGACTTTTCAATAATGAAATGATTTTCATATGATTTTGATGTTCATGTATCATCATCTCATTTTACATTCCACTTAAGAAGTTCCTCTAAATCACCATTAGGCAGGTGGAGGATTCAGGAAAGATCTTAAAAAATAAGTCCCAAATGATATAAGAAAGCCCCCCCGGCCCCTTTAAGATTTTTCTGAATACACTTCTATCCTTCTGACTCCCTGCTGAACTATGGAATCCTCATGCCGCCTTCATGCTCTGGGTTAAGGGGCTTCTGAACAAATTCCTATAACTACACACACCAGCAGTTGCTTCTCGATACCGTTCTCCATTTGCATCATTCCAGGGTAGCTAGAGCAACTCCTCACTCCTTTTGTTCAAAGTAACCTCTGGCCAAAAGAAATCCTGATGTGAGAGCAGACCAAAGAGCCAGTGAGGTCTCAGGCACAAAGATAAGGAAAGCAGCCTTGCTTAGCTTCTTCCTCCTTCTGCCCAGGGAGGTCCTGCTTTCTTGAGAGAAAAATCACTCCAGCCAGGAAGTGCCAATGTAGACATTAGCGTCTGAAATTTCCTTTGGCTGATCACTACAAGTGAATTAGTAAAGTACACTGACCAAATGCATAAACACCGGTTTTGCAGGCAAAATTAAAAATATACTTGTACCTTTGCAGAGGTGTTCTTTTGGTTAAGAAAATTCTTCCTCACTTCCTCAAATCCTCTCCAATGTAAAGAGCCTGCCATACCAGGATAAATCTTAGAGTAATAACTCGGCTGCAAATTCTTCCAGAAAATAGTAGATAAATGTGCCATCAGAACAAACTAAGAAAGGGATTCAAAGTCACCCTGAACATGATGAATAAGTCTTAGCTGCCCTGGCCTCTGCTTTAGCTCTTGCCTGCCTTGGGCCATTGGCAGGACTGGGCAGGGTTGTTATCATGTGAGCATCTGAATGAACTGAAGTGAAGAAGTTGCATGCTCACATTTAAAAGCTCCTGACAAAAACTTAATTTCTTTAGATACTAGGAGATATAAAAATGTATAAGCAAATACTCCATGATTCATCTATTTAATCATCATAGTATATAATAGCCATAATGTGAGAGCGCCTGGGTGGCTCAGTCGGTTAAGTGTCTGCCTTCGGTTCAGGTCATGATCTCAGGGTCCTGGGATGGAGCCCCCACATCGGGCTCCTTGCTCAGTGAGGAGTCAGCTTCTCCCTTTCCCTCTACCCTTCCCCCACCCACTTGCACTTGCTCACTTGCTCTCTCTTTCTCAAATAAATAAATAAAATCTTTTAAAATAGCCATAATACATTTACTATTCTAGCAACTGATGTCTATTAAAAATAAACCTCCAAATTTCATTCAGATTTGCTCAGTTCACAAAAAGAGTGATCTCTGGAATCAGAATCTTCTGTCCCACATGATAAAATTTGACCTGAGCCAGTGAACTAGCACACTAAACCTCAGTTTCCTGATTTGTGAGATAGAAATATAACGGTGTTCATATCAGATCATTGCTTTCTGTGTTATGTGAACTAACCTAGGGGAAAAAAATCCTCAGCACAATGTATATCTAACACAAAACAGATCCTTAAAAATATTAGCTCTAGGGGAGAAAAGCAAGAGTGGACAAATCAAACAGCCTGGGGGTGGGAAGATTGAGAAAGGGGTCCTACTTTATAAAGACGAACATCAAATATTTAAAATCTGGGTCAAAATCAACTAAAAGGGGACATGATACAATTCTTAAAAGCACACCCCAGAGAAGTGTAGACCAAAAATATGTTGAAGAATTGTGTCAAGATGACAAATTTATGCACTAGAAATATATAATAGGCTATTAGAGAAAAACTGGAACGCTTTGAGGCCCGTTCATATTTATTTCAAGAGAATGTTAGGGGAAAAAGAGAAAAATGACCCTCTTTTCAACCCTTTTCCAGCACTATTGTTGGAGACAAGAGCTCACATAATGCATGATAGCAACTCTTTTTCTGTCCACTGATGAGAATTAGCAGGAGACAGAGAGGATTTCAGTGGAGATACGTTCCTATGTCAAGACAGCTCTGAGCTCAGTCATTTTCTGGAAGTCAACAACTGTTTCTTGAGTGCTGTCCATGTGCAGGCATAGTGAAAGGCACAAGGGACTAGAAAAATACCACCACAAAACAGTGAACAAAAGCAAATGTGCTCCACGTTTCCATATATTGGCTATATTGAATAATGATGCAATGAACACGGAAGTACACAGATGTCTTTGAGATCTTGATGTTCATTCTTCTGGATAGAAGAATGAGACTCCTGGATCATATGTTTGTTCTGTTTGCGGAGGGTGGGGTGAGGGAGTTGCTGTTCTACAGGAATAGAGTTCCAGTTAAGCAAAATGAGTACATTCTAGACATCTGTAGAACACTGTGGCTATAGTTAATAATACTATATTGTACATTTTAAATTCTGTTAAGATGCTAGATCTCATGTTAAGTAAGAAAAAGATAAAAATAATAAAAAATAAAGCCAAATAAAATTGATTGTGGTGAAAATCTTTTTAAAAAATAAATGTGGCTTGCACTTTCCTGGTACTCGTGCTCCAGAGGGGAAAGGCTAGACGATAATCAAATAGCAATCCAGATGGTTGTTTATCACAAACTGGGGCAAAGTGCTATGAAGGAAAGAAAAGATAGGTGGCCCTAAGTGATCATAGGAAAATAGAAATTCTTGAGGGTGGGTTGTAGTGTCTGGAGAAGAAAGATTTATACTGAAATCTGAAGACTCAATAGTAATTAACTATTTCTAGTTAAATAGCAATTAATTAGGTATGTAGGTGGAGTAGGAGAGAAGCAAGGGTGTTTCTAGCCTTAGAGAACAGCATGTACAAAAGCCCTGTGGTAGAAGAGAGCACAGTTTAGCTGAAAGGCCCTTATGACTAGGGATCTGGAAAGGAGGGGGTGGGCAGAAAACCATTATCAGTGATATCTCTGCTTTCTGCCTTAAATTGATTTGAAGTGAACAGCACTCTTATCTGAGACCTCAACTATGACTCTTTGTCTAGCATCTGATAAAATTGTGGATGCCCCCCTTTTGGAGGTAAGCCAGTATTTGGACTCTTTTGATAATCATGAAACAGAAATATCAGCAAAATAAGAGGCAGAAAATTATCAAAGAGTTTCACTCCATTCTCCCTTTATTTCTTACCAATGTCCATGCTGCAAAACACCCTGGGAATACCCATACAGCCCCTACACTGGGTCTGAAGATGAGATTCATCAGCTTTCCAGTCTTACTCCACCCCTACCCTGAGCAAGTGTGAATCACTCAGAGGGCAAACCTTTAAAGGAGCCTAATTTCTAAAGGAGAAGTATGTTAGGGGGCTTTATAGACTTTATGGTTCTCCCTCATTATGAACAGCAAACTATCTCTAGGAAGTGAGTTAAGAACAAATATGGTGGACACTCATGACTGTTAATCTCTACTTCCATGAGAAAACATTATTGTTGTGTTGGGATGACTCAAGACCCATGAAGGAGACTGTCCTGAGTGAACCCATTAAATAGGCTGTTGTAACGATCCATGTGAGAGATGATAAGGGCCTAAAAAGGCAATAATAATAAGGATGAAGAGAATAAATTGATTCCAAAAGTGTAAGTGACTACATGGTCAGGATTCATGTCTGAAAGTATTTTGTGAGGAAAAGGGGGAGAAGGAGCCACAGATGAATCCTGTTACTAACTGGGGATTAGTTGGGGAAAAAAGTAAGGTTATTTCTGGACATTTGAATCTGAGTACCAGAAGAATGTACTGTCAGTTTGTTCAAAAAGTAACTATTTTGAAACCTAAAACTTAGAATTTCCAGCCTGAAGATTTAGGATATCTCAGATAAAAATAACAATATATTTTAGCATAAGATGTGACAAGGCACCCAACAGAAAGGATGCAAAGTGCAAAGAGCAAAGGGCCAAATCAATAGAGTAAGACATAAGGAAAATGAACTCTTGGAAACCAGAGTTTGGGGAAGATGGAATTGATCAATAACGTGAGAGACACTGAAGAGTTCCAGTAAGATAAGACCTGAAAAAATTCTCCATAGTGTTCAACATGTAGTAAGTCTTGGTGACCTTAGCAAGAATGATTCTAGTATAGTGGAGTTAGCCAAAGTCAGGTTTCAAATGGCTGAGGAATGATTAGCAGGTAGCAATGAAGCTAGAGGGTGTAGCCTGGATTCTTAGACCCTGCTTATAAAGAGAGAATAAGTGCTAGATGAGTGTTAGGAACAGGTACAGAGCAAGGAGTTTGTAGATGTTTTCAGGCATTTTAAGTAAAAAGCTGAAATGGAGAAACTGAACAGATCGGAACCCAAAGTTTTAAATCAGTTTCTCTGTCAACTCAGTAAAATCACTTCATTTCTTAAGAACTGATTCATTTGTTTTATTTCTGTAATGAAATACACATTTAGATAGTCTTCTCTTAGGACGGGTAGGTTCTCATTTCAGGAGAACCTAGGGTAACCATTTAGTGCCTTGACAACGAAGACCTATTTCCCATGCTTTAAAAATAAATGTTTCTATCTGGTCACAGCAGTGAGAGTGAACACAACTCAGGGTTAACTCTGTGAGGGCAAGCTAAGTAAAACCTTTGCCCAAGGCTTTACAAAACCCATTTCTGGAAGATAATAATGTCCAAATAAGTGTTTCTAAGGGGGAAAATGTAATTTTCTCCTCTTGGGAGTAGGCATTTTTGCCTATTTATTCTTTTTTTCTAATTATGGGTTTCATTACATTTCATCAATTTGCAGACTTATCTCCGGTTGAAATGTGTCTGTTTGTCAGGGGTCCAATTTACTGTGTCTGGGATTTATCCTGTGTTTGTTTTGACCTCTGGCAAAGCTCTGCAAGGACTAAAGACTGGGTCTCCTCCTTTTTACTGAGCCTGGCTTGATGGATTGCTCTCACTGAGGGCTCTCCCAAGCATGGAGGATATCCTTGCTCTGGGAAGTCTCTATTTACTTCTGGCCTTGTGGCATTTGTTTAAGGCTGGGTTTTATTCTTTCAGAATCCTTGGGCCCCCTCCTCTCATTGTGCTCTCAAGACTACACGTTGGTTACAGCAGACCCTTTGTCCCAACTGTTATTTACTTTGAGAGCTTGACGATCTATCAGACGACCTGGATAAAAGGTCTCAAAGTATATAATCTGTTTTGTTGTCCAGAGATAAGGACTGTGTGTTTTAGACCTAATATGACTACAGATCAAAATTTTGAATGTACCCATCATGGAAGTGCTGAAGATAATTTTTAAAAAGAAATTTACAGAGGTTAATGAAGAATGAATTGTTGATGGAGAGACAAGTTAAATTGGTATGTTCTGGAAGGTTCTGATCACTAAGAATAAGCTGACTCTGACTTTAAAAGATAAGTTAAATACACTTTCAGACATGTGCTCTATATGTAACTCCATAGTAGTGCTAATAGTCAGATCTATGCAGATAATTATCAAACTTTTAGATAATATGCCATAGGAATTACCTTCATTTGTTATTCAGCGAATATTTACTGAGTACTTACTATATGTCAGACATTGTTTAGGTTTTAGAGTTAAAATAGTAAAGGAAAAAGACAAAGCTTCAATCCTCATGGAGCGCATATTTAAGTGGGGGAAGATCCGCAACAAAATATGCAAACAAATGTGTCATGGGTCAAATGGCAGTAATAGGTTGTAAAGGAAGGGAGAAAAGTAAAGTAAAGGAGAGAGGGAAAGTATGGTAAGAGAAGTCCTCACTGAAAGAAAATTCCAGCAGAGATGTGAAAGGAATAAAGAAGCAAGCCATGCTGGTATCTGGGATAGGGCATTTCAGGCAGATGGATCAGCCACATGGAAAGGAACAGCATAGGAAGAGTGCCTGGTGTGGCTGAGGAAGAGAATGATTGCAAAGAGGCAAGAAATGGTTTAAGAGGTAAGAGACTGTTGGGTCACACAAGGCTTCCAGGACATGGTGAGAATTCTGGCTTTTGTTCCAAGTGAGATAGGACACCATTAGAGAGTCTCCCTAGAGTGGTGGTATAATTAAGGTAGGTAGTTTAGAAGCTCACTCTGTATGCTATGTTGAAATAGAATTGTAGGGGGCACAAGGGTGGAAGCTAAAATATTCCAGAGGCTACTGAAATAATCCAAAGATTCTAGAAGCATGCTCCAGGTGGTGACAAGCAGAGGTGGTGAGAACAGTGTGGGATTCTATATATATTTTAAGAGTAATATTCTATCATACATCTCTATGATCTGTAAATTGGATGTGAGGTATGAGAAAAAAGAGATGAGTCAAGGATAAATCAAAATTTGTGACCAGAGCAACTAAAAGGATGGTAGGGAGGTATCAGAAGGAACAGTTTGAGTGTAAGGGGAATATCAAGAGCTTGGTCTTGAACATGTTCTTTTGAAGATCTCTGTTAGACTTCTACACAGAGGCTTCAGGTAGACAGGAGAAACATGTAGGCTGGAGATATAAATTTGGGAGTCTTCCAGATGAGACCGGGAAGAGATCACCCAGGAGGGTGACATAGAGAAAAGATAAGGTTTATGGACTAAGTTGTGAGCACTTGGACGTAGGACAAGCAGAAGTAATCAGTGAAGGGGACTCAGAAGGAGCAACCAATATGGTAAAAAAGAAATCAAGAGGCTAGGTAAGGAAATTAATAAGAAGAATATGGTTAGTATATGGGTTAGTATATGCTATTAATAGAGTATGAAAAAGAAGGACAAGGAACTGACCTTCAGGTTTAGCCATATGAAGATCATTGGAAACTTTGACAGGAACAGTTTTAGTGCAGTAATGAAGGCCAAGGGCTATTGGAGTAGGAATAAATGAAACTAGATTAGAAAATGTAGAAATAAGGGATATGGATAATGGCTTAGTTGGGGTTCTCCAGAAAAACAGAAACAATAGAATGTGTATGTGTGTGTGTGTGTGGTACAGAGAGAGAGAGAGAAAAAGAGAAAAAGAAAAAGAGAAAGAGACTTAATTTAAGGAATTGTTCATGTGATTGTGAAGGCTGGCAAATCCAAAGTCCTCAGGACAGGCCAGTAGGCTGGAGATGCAGGGAAGAGGTGATGCTGGACCTCAGGTCTGAAGGTGGTCTTTTAGCAGAATTCCCTCTCCTTCTGGTCTTTTCTATTAAGTCCTTCAGCTGATTGAATGAGGCCCACCCACATTATGTCAGATTAACTGCTCTGCTCAAAGTCTACTGACTTAAATGTTAATCTCATCTAAAAAAATATCTTCACAGAAACATCTAGAATAATTTTTTATCAAATATAGGCCCCGTCAAGTTGACACAAAAATTAATCATCAAGACAAATCCCAGGAGTACTATAGTGAAGAAGGGAAGGAGAAAAATAGGCGGTATGTGGAAAAAGGTATGGAGTGAAGAATTATTCTTTAAGATAAGAGAATAATAACATGAAAGTGTGTTGAGAAGAAAGTTGATGATGCAGAAGAGAGGAAGCATCACATGAAAAATGTCCTTGAGCAAGTGAAAGGAATGAGTTGACCCTTTCATAGGAGCCAGGGAAAGTCCTCCACATTCCAGAAAGGGTCTCAGTATAAGACTTAGGTGCAGGGAGGTAAGTGAATGTGGTAGTAAAAGCTTATGGAAATTACTTTCTGAATGCTTCTGTTTTCTTAGTGAATAGGAAGCAATGTCACCAGCTAAGGCTAAGAACAGAGGAGGTATTAGAGGCTTGAAGATCCAAAAAGATATAAATACTTGTCAAGAAGAATGGAACTTGAATAGACTAAGGAAAGTGACAAGTATTTCCGGGTAGCACTCAGGACTCATTTAAAGTTCACTGTCATGAGTTAAGGCTGTGATCTGTCTGTGACGTTATGTTTTTTTGCAGCCTTGCGCAACTGAACCATTGTAGGGATGGGGCAGAACAGGCATAAACGCTTAAATAAATCAGGTCATAGGGCTTTGCCAGGCAAGTACAATGAAGGGCGAAAGAAGTGAGGGAGTAGAGGGCTCATACAAGGGAGTGGTCATAATGATAAACTATGAAACTAAGTCAAATAGAAAAAGAAATATGATCACCATGAAGGTGATGAAGGACAGGGAAGAGATAGTAGAATCAATGAATGTCTTGTGGGGGGGTCAAGGACTTTTTTTTGTAATCAGGATATTGGAGACAATCAGCTGGAAAAGCCAGAGGGAGAGGGTGGAGAATAAGATGCTGAATTTATGGAGATTACAGAGGGGTTTCAGTTCTTGATAATGGCCATTTCTAAGGTATGTATGGCTAAGGAGAGTATTATTGTAAGAGGAGACAAAAGAATTCAAAGGCCAAGATATTGAAGAGTTCATCTTTGTGGTCATTAGAATCACCATAATTATGATAAGAACATAGTTGGAGAGAGTGGCAGTGAGCCAGGAATCTAAATCCTCAGAGAATCTGGGAGGTGGCTTGGGGGGGGGGGGTGACTAATTTAGAAGGGGGTAAGCAGGTTGGATAGTCTGCTGACATGGGGGCTGACTATGCCTCCACATCATTATACATAGGTGTGGAGATGGGATCCAGAACTGCGTTGAAGGGTTTTTAAGAAAGACAGACCAGGATTTACAAGTGGCAAATGAAGCAAGGAGTAAGGTTGTCCCATTTCCAGCCCCCACAGTGATGAAGGCTGTGGGAAGGCAATGGCCACCACTGAGGCAGCCGTAGAGGAGGACGGCATGGTCTTGGGGCTGGGCTAGCTTGCAGTAAGAGCAAGCACTTAGCAGAGGGGATTGCTACAAGTGACTGCGAGATCTGGATGATGTCAGAAGCTGGGGGGCAGGTGAAGTGACAGCAAAAAAACGACCAATAGTGCTTCAAGTCTGGAGAGAAGAATCCTGTGCTTCCTGTGGGGACTGATAGGACTAAAGATAAATGGTATAATGAGAACAGTCTCGATGCTTCATATTGGTAATTTACATTGTTAGGAAATAGTATATGGTACTGTTAGTTTGTGTCATTAATTTTTTAAAGATTTTATTTGTTTTTTAGAGAGGGAGAGAGTGGGAGAAGGGGCAGAGGGAGAGAGAATCTCAAGCACTGAGCATGGACCCAATGTGGGACTCAGTCTCATGACTCAGATCGTGACCTGAGCCAAGTCAAGAGTAGGACACTTAAGCGACTGAGCCACCCAGGAACCCCTCTTTTGTGTCACTCTCTGTCGAGGAGTAAGAAGTGAGCCTCTGCAGAAAGTGGTAGAGTTTCCATGTCTGCCTCTGGTGACATGGGGGCCAGAAGGCCCTACGTCATCTAACCTAGCACCTCGAATCCCTGCTCCCTCCGGGTTTGCCTGACGGCGTACATTTTTTCTCCTCTGTCCATAAGCTGGGTCTCTTAACCCAACCTGACTTGACTCGGTGCCAAAGGCTGCTGTGAACATTCCAGTTAATGGTCAATGTCCTGAACTTTGCCAGAATAAATCTGTCTCTCTCAGCAAAACCTTTCCTAAGGCTCAGTTCCTGTGGCGTCTTCATTTGTTGTTGAGATAAAGTGCCAGAGTCAGGACAGCCTGGAGCCACAGCACTTGCCTGAGTGGGTGGAAATGGGCTCCAATTGTCCCTTTGCCATGAGGAGAAACTCCACGCCTCTCTCAGTGTGCTTCCTCAGCTCCTGCAGGAAAGTGTGCAGCTGGGAGAATAGATCCACCTCACAAATTCTGAAATGGTCCCTGTGCTTAATGCGGTGTGCACATTGAATGACTATTTCTGAAAAGCACTATTCAAAAATGAAGAAACTAGAGGAGTAGGATTGTTTCTTTCAATGCTGTGCTTTACATTGATAGAAGAATACTAAATACTTATGAGACCATCTCATGTGGGTAGACCAGGCTTAAGGGATAAACCCAAATTTCCTCCCACCACAGATCATTAAAGAATGATCCGAAGACTGAGAGAAACCCTTATGGACCTAGAATTGGGGAAAAGGTCACAAATTTGAATACGTACAGAGGCCTAGATGGAAGTACAAGCAATGTGGGCCAGCTACAATAGGGCATAGTGAGGACTATGGCAAACTAGAATGGGCACTAGTTTTAAAGACAGCCGTTAATTAGCTCTGGCTGATTGTTATCTTCTAGGAACGTCTTGTGTTGCCAGATGTTCTGTTTTTTAAAAGAAGCCAGAATTGGGCAGCCTGGGTGGCTCAGCAGTTTAGCGCCACCTTCAGCCCAGGGTGCAATCCTGGAGACCTGGGATCGAGTCCCACGTTGGGCTCCCTGCATGGAGCCTGCTTCTCCCTCTGCCTGTATCTCTGCCTCTCTCTCTCTCTCTCTCATGAATAAATAAAATCTTTTTTAAAAAAAGCAGCCAGAATTTTGATTTTATGCAAAATCACTTTATTTTTAAAATTTGCAACTAAATCAAAATATTAAAACCACTTTATAGGTCCTTAAAAAACTACTGATAAGCAGACTTGACCTTCAGATTACCAATATGCAAACAATATTTTAAGATTATGCATGCATGATAACTCCAAAGAGTTTAGAGAGAAATTCAAATTTAGTCAATCTATCTTAAGATTCTAAAGTCCTCTGATGTCTCCAGGCACAGTTATGAAATCATATAACCCTTGGCACATAGTAGGTCCTCATGAACTATTTATTGGATGAACAAACATAAAGAGTCAAAGACCTGTAGTGATCGATTTGTCTGGTCATTTTCACATGTCTTTTAGCTTCTTTTCTTGGGCCAAGTTTCCTAGGAAATAGACTTTCAAAGCTGGAGATGTGTATACAGCTGGTATACTATGGAGGTAGTCTCAGGAGTAACACCTACAAGGAAGTGAGGGCAGCAGGGACTGGGCTGAGGAAGAAGGTGGGCCGTGAGCCGTTGCCATACAGTCCGCAGCCAGGCCCTCAGGGAGCTCTGCTGCTGGGTTGGCCCTTCCCTGATCTCCTGAATTGCGGCTGGGGCTGGGTCTTTGTCATGAGACATGGGCTGCTCGGAGTGGGCATCTAGAGAGGGACTCGGCTATGAACGGTCATTAGCCAACACCCATGGCACCTGAGACAAACAGTGCTGAGACCCTTAAGGATTAGGCAATCCGCCATGGCATGCACCATACTTCTCAACGCTTTGGTGTGTGGAACCCTAGTGAAGTTCAATATTAAGCAGAATTAAATAGAGTCATGGTGGTTATAAATGGGGCCCCGAACACTGCCTCACCATTGACTTTCCTCTCCTTACTCCCTTCCCCAGGGCAGTTCTAAGAGTGCTTATTTAGCCCTCAGAAGCTACTTGCTTGATTCTCAAGAACCCTCTCATCTGAGATCCTAGAGGAGCTCCTCTGGGGAGACCATTCCCCACCTTCGAACTCTACTCCCTTTTATTTCCCACCTCAGTTCTCAAAGCCCACCTCCCACACAGGTTGGGAGGGGAACCACACCACCTCAAGGGAACTACTTCAATGCCTCATGTCACCTCTTAAGGGAATATTCTGTGATGGAGTGAAATGATCTGAAATCATGATCAAGGGTTCTTTCATTGTAAGTGATTCATCCCTATGGAGGCTGTTCAGTTTTTCTTTCTCAGAGAAATCGCCCCAGCCTACTTGGCTTCCTCTTTGAAGAACAATATAATTATAGAAAAGAACAGAGAACACCATGCAGATTAAAATGACAGGTTCCTAGTCCTTATTAAAACCTCGGTACTGAATTGAACAGCGTTCAGATGCCCTTTACTTCACCTTCCAATGTGAGATTTTTGAGAACTGGAAACTTTTTGCAAATGAGGCGTACTAGCTGATTGAATCTTTTCTTTCATTTAACCACTTACCTTTCTTGCCTCATGGTAAGAAGCTCATTAAATTGCCTTCTTACCTGTTTATTTTATCAGAAATGGCCTGTCTCTTAGCCCTTCCACTGAGTTTTCTTTGATATCTTTGTTCAAATAGAGAATAATACATTTGAGTCACTGCTATGACATTAAAAAAAAAAAATGCTACTGGCTGTTCAGAATGGTCCAACATGGCATCCACCCATTTACAGCTCTTCCCACAAAACGAGGTTGAATTTGTATTCATGATGCTTCTCTTTTCTTCTTCCCTGACTATCCTCTCACATCTCTTCACCCTTCTCCCCCGCAACACACACAACCACACACACTCAAATCACTAAGGGCAATTCTAGGAGTGGAATGCATGCCTCCTTGTCCCAGCAACGGAACACTTTCTGCTCATTATCCATAACAGCACATTGGCTGGATGCCTATTTCTTCACTCTGCTTACTCAGCTAAAGCATGTAGTCTGGAAATACTTCAACTTCCAAATTCAAGAAAGTGATTTTAGGACAGTGTTTGAAAATGAAGATACTTTTATTGACACATGGTACAAATCCACAGTTAATGTCGTTTCCAAGAGCCTGTGCCAGGTTATCTCTTTCATCAAGTGCCAAAATAAGAAAGGATGGCACATACCAGCACAAAAGCATCCCTTCAAACAATCAAGAAGCTGATGTGTCCAGCAGGAACAGCAGAAAAACTGCCATCTTGCCAATCAGATATAATCTTTCTTCTCAGTCATGTACTTTTCTGAAAGGTAGGGAATACTTGCTCATTTTTCTTAGGCTTGCATATTAAAATCCTGGAAAATAGCACACAAAAGCACTTGATTGTTTAAGTGGGTTTTTTAAAAAATCTCAATAACATAGACTCCCTTCAGTTCCCTACTGAGGCCATCATGAGTGCTCTTTAGACTCTACTACCCTCTTCAGCTGTTCATGTGAGGGGAGCCTCGATGCCAAGTCTTTAGGATAAACTCAACAAACCGAATCCTCAACAGCCTCACTCTCTACCTTCACGACTAAAACCTGTGAAGCCATTACAATAAGAATCATCCAATGAAAAACGAAAGCAGCAACTACACGCCATGCCAGTATGAAACATTTCTCCATATGCACACAATAGATCCTTTTCCTGCAAAAGCTAACGTTTCTTAATTTCATCAATAAATCACTTAAAATCAAGACATTCAAGCTCAGGTTCAAAAGATTGGAAATTTAGCTTCTGGAATTAATAGGGATAAATTTGTCAGATGGGAATTCATGTGGACAAACAATATACTGATAAGAAGGACGCATTACCTCAAGATTTTTTAAGATGGACATTTGACCCAGACTTAAAATTAAAGTTGAAAACTTATTACGAATTTGTCCTTTTGGGACAGCTGGGTGGCTCAGCAGTTGAGCATCTGCCTTCGGCTCAGGGGTGATCCTGGAGTTTTGGGATCAGGTCCCACATTGGGTTCCCCGTGAGGAGGCAGCTTCTCCCTCTGCCTGTGTCTCTGCCTCTCTCTGTGTCTCTCATGAATGAATAAATAAAATATTTAAAAAAAAAAAAGAGGATTTGTCCTTTCTTTTTTCGGCCTCCATATTTTCTATTGCTGTTTCTACCATTAGCTGAAATATATATCCTTAAAAGATTTAGCTGTCCGTCTAATCCAATTTGTATAGATTAACCAGGCAAAGAGAAACTTTTCTTTATATTCCATCAACCACATAATCAAATCAACTTTAGAATACCACAGAAGAGAGGAGGGGCGAGATGGCGGAGGAGTAGGGTCCCCAAGTCACCTGTCCCCACCAAATTACCTAGATAACCTTCAAATCATCCTGAAAATCTACGAATTCGGCCTGAGAATTAAAGAGAGAACACCTGGAATGCAACAGTGAGAAGAGTTCGCGCTTCTACCAAGGTAGGAAGACGGGGAAAAGAAATGAAACAAAAGGCCTCCGAGGGGGAGGGGCCCGCGAGGAGCTGGGCTGAGGCCGGGGCGAGTGTCCCCAGGACAGGAGAGCCCCGTCCCGGAGGAGCAGGAGCTGCACCGACCTTCCCGGGCGGAAAGGGGCTCGCGGGGAGGTGGAGCAGGGACCCAGGAGGGCGGGGATGTCCTCGGGCTCCCGGGGACACTAACAGACACCTGCGCCCCGGGAGAGTGCGCCGAGCTCCCTAAGGGCTGCAGCGCACAGGGCGGGACCCGGAGCAGCTCGGAGGGGCTCGGGCGGAGGCTCCGAGGAGGGGGCTGCGGGGCGGGAGCAGCTTGGGGGGCTCGGGGGTGGGGGCTGCGGGGCGGGAGCCTCGGCGGGGGGGTGGGGGGGCTCGGTCAGAGGAAGAGGCTCCGTGCAGACGGGACTGCGCGGTTCCAGGAGCAGCTCGGAGGGGCTCGGGCGGCGGCTCCGCGGAGGGGGCTGCGGGGCCTGGAGGGCGAACCCAACAGCGCAGACCTGGGAGCACAGGGCGCCGGGGACACAGCCCAGGATCGGCCTCCCCCGGGACAGGCAAAGGCCAGGAGGGCACAGGACAGGGAGGACGCTCCTGCCCCGAGCAATGCAGATCAGCGGCCCCACCCGGAGCCTCCAGGCCCTGCAGACCGAGAGCTCCGGGGTTACTGCGGGAGCTGACTCCAGGGCTCTGGAGCTGGCTGCTGCCACTGCAGTTGTTCCTCCTGGGGCCTCACGGGGTAAACAACCCCCACTGAGCCCTGCACCAGGCAGGGGCAGAGCAGCTCCCCCAAGTGCTAACACCTGAAAATCAGCACAACAGGCCCCTCCCCAGAAGACCAGTTAGACGGACAAGTTCCAGGGGAAGTCAACGGACTTAAAGTATACAGAATCAGAAGATACTCCCCCGTGTATTTTTTTTTCTTTTTGATTTCTGTTTGCTTTCCCACCTTTTTCTTCCTTTCTTTCTTTTTCTTTTCTCTTTTTCTTCTCTTTTTTTTTCTTTTTTTTCTTCCTTTTTTCTTTTTTCTTTTTCTCTGTCCTTTCCTTCTTTCTCTCCTCTTTTTCTCCTTTTCCAATACAATTTGCTTTTGCCACTCTGCACTGAGCAAAATTGCTAGAAGGAAAACCTCACCTCAAAAGAAAGAATCAGAAACAGTCCTCTCTCCCACAGAATTACAAAATCTGGATTACAATTCAATGTCAGAAAGCCAATTCAGAAGCACTATTATACAGCTACTGGTGGCTCTAGAAAAAGCATAAAGGACTCAAGAGACTTCATGACTGCAGAATTAGAGCTAATCAGGCAGAAATTAAAAATCAATTGAATGAGATGCAACCCAAACTAGAAGTCCTAATGACGAGGGTTAACGAAGTGGAAGAACAAGTGAGTGACATAGAAGACAAGTTGATGGCAAAGAGGGAAACAGGAAAAAAGAGACAAACAATTAAAAGACCATGAAGATAGATTAAGGGAAATAAATGACAGCCTGAGGAAGAAAAACCTACTTTTAATTGGGGTTCCCGAGGGTGCTGAAAGGGCCAGAGGGCCAGAATATGTATTTGAACAAACCCTAGCTGAAAACTTTCCTAATCTGGGAAGGGAAACAGGCATTCAGGTCCAGGAAATAGAGAGATCTCCCCCTAAAATCAATAAAAACCGTTCAACACCTCGACATTTAATAGTTAAGTTTGCAAATTCCAAAGATAAAGAGAAGATCCTTAAAGCAGCAAGAGACAAGAAATCCCTGACTTTTATGGGGAGGAGTATTAGGGTAACCAGCAGACCTCTCCACAGAGACCTGGCAGGCCAGAAAGGGCTGGCAGGATATATTCAGGATCCTAAATGAGAAGAACATGCAGCCAAGAATACTTTATCCAGCAAGGCTCTCATTCAGAATGGAAGGAGAGATCAAGAGCTTCCAAGACAGGCAGGAACTGAAAGAATATGTGACCTCCAAACCAGCTCTGCAAGAAATTTTAAGGGGGACTCTTAAAATTCACCTTTAAGAAGAAGTTCAGTGGAACAATCCACAAAAACAAGGACTGAATAGATATCATGGTGAAACTAAACTCATATCTGTCAATAGTAACTCTGAACGTGAACGGGCTTAATGACCCCATCAAAAGGCGCAGGGTGTCAGACTGGATAAAAAAGCAGGACCCATCTATTTGCTGTCTACAAGAGACTCATTTTAGACAGAAGGACACCTACAGCCTGAAAATAAAAGGTTGGAGAACCATTTACCATTCGAATGGTCCTCAAAAGAAAGCAGGGGTAGCCATCCTTATATCAGATAAACTAAAATTAACCCCGAAGACTGTAGTGAGAGATGAAGAGGGACACTATATCATACTTAAAGGATCTATCCAACAAGAGGACTTAACAATCCTCAATATATATGCCCCGAATGTGGGAGCTGCCAAATATATCAATCAGTTAGTAACCAAAGTGAAGGAATACTTAGATAATAATACACTTATACTTGGTGACTTCAATCTAGCTCTTTCTATACTCGATAGGTCTTCTAAGCACAACATCTCCAAAGAAACGAGAGCTTTAAATGATACACTCGACCAGATGGATTTCACAGATATCTACAGAACTTTACATCCAAACTCAACTGAATACACATTCTTCTCAAGTGCACATGGAGCTTTCTCCAGAATAGACCACATACTGGGTCACAACTCGGGTCTGAACCGATACCAAAAGATTGGGATCGTCCCCTGCATATTCTCAGGCCATAATGCTTTGAAATTAGAACTAAATCACAATAAGAAGTTTGGAAGGACCTCAAACAGGTGGAGGTTAAGGACCATCCTGCTAAAAGATGAAAGGGTCAACCAGGAAATTAAGGAAGAATTAAAAAGATTCATGGAAACTAATGAGAATGAAGATACAACCGTTCAAAATCTTTGGGATGCAGCAAAAGCAGTCCTGAGGGGGAAATACATCGCAATACAAGCAGCCATTCAAACTGGAAAGAACTCAAATACAAAAGCTAACCTTACACATAAAGGAGCTAGAGAAAAAACAGCAAATAGATCCTACACCCAGCAGAAGAAGAGAGTTAATAAATATTCGAGCAGAACTCAGCAAAATCAAGACCAGAAGAACTGTGGAAGAGATCAACAGAACCAGGAGTTGATTCTTTGAAAGAATTAATAAGATAGATAAACCATTAGCCAACCTTATTAAAAAGAAGAGAGAGAAGACTCAAATTAATAAAATCATGAATGAGAAAGGAGAGATCACTACCAACACCAAGGAAATACAAAAAGATTTTAAAAACATATTATGAACAGCTATACGCCAATAAATTAGGCAATCTAGAAGAAATGGGCGCATTCCTGGAAAGCCACAAACTACCAAAACTGGAACAGGAAGAAATAGAAAACCTGAACAGGCCAATAACCAGGGAGGAAATTGAAGCAGTCATCAAAAATCTCCCAAAACACAAAAATCCAGGGCCAGATGGCTTCCCAGGGGAATTCTATGAAACATTTAAAGAAGAAACCATACCTATTCTACTAAAGCTGTTTGGAAAGATAGAAAGAGATGGAGTACTTCCAAATTCGTTCTATGAGGCCAGCATCACCTTAATTCCAAAACCAGACAAAGACCCCACCAAAAAGGAGAATTACAGACCAATATCCCTGATGAACATGGATGCAAAAATTCTCAACAAGTTACTAGCCAATCAGATCCAACAATACATTAAGAAAATTATTCACCATGACCAAGTAGGATTTATTCCTGGGACACAAGGCTGGTTCAACACTCGTAAAACATTCAATGTGATTCATCATATCAGCAAGAGAAAAACCAAGAACCATATGATCCTCTCATTAGATGCAGAGAAAGCATTTGACAAAATACAGCATCCATTCCTGATCAAAACTCTTCAGAGTGTAGCAGAGTGTAGGGATAGAGGGAACATTCCTCAACATCTTAAAAGCCATCTACGAAAAGCCTACAGCAAATATAATTCTCAATGGGGAATCACTGGGAGCCTTTCCCCTAAGATCAGGAACAAGACAGGGATGTCCACTCTCACCACTGCTATTCAACATAGTACTGGAAGTCCTAGCCTCAGCAATCAGACAACAAAAAGACATTAAAGGCATTCAATTTGGCAAAGAAGAAGTCAAACTCTCCCTCTTCGCCGATGACATGATACTCTACATAGAAAACCCAAAAGTCTCCACCCCAAGATTGCTAGAACTCGTACAGCAATTTGGTAGCGTGGCAGGATACAAAATCAATGCCCAGAAATCAATGGCATTTCTATACACTACCAATGAGCCTGAAGAAAGAGAAATTAAGGAGTTAATCCCATTTACAATTGCACCCAAAAGCATAAAATACCTAGGAATAAACCTAACCAAAGAGGTAAAGGATCTATACCCTAAAAACTATAGAACACTTCTGAAAGAAACTGAAGAAGACACAAAGAGATGGAAAAATATTCCATGCTCATGGATTGGCAGAATTAATATTGTGAAAATGTCAATGTTACCCAGGGCAATTTACACGTTGCAATTATGCTTTAGATGTCTAAAGCAGAAACAGAATAGGCAGGTCTAGACACAGTAGGGCCACAGGAGTCTAGGACTTCCCTCATCTCCCTAGTTATCTCTATCCTCAAACTGGTTCTCCTCTTTCTTTACCCATGATTGGTAAAGTCTCTATTGGTTGAAGGCATCTGGGCAGGACCATAGTTTACTGTAAGCAACAGGAAAAGGCCCAGGGCTTGTGAGAGCTCCGGTGGGGAGGACAAATGTATGTTTAGGTAGAGTCTTCGGTGGGTTCAGGTCACCAATGGCCTGAAGCCCAGGTGGACCTGGAGAAGCAACACAAGCAAACAATCTTGTTTCTTCTGATCCGCGAGCTGGCTTTTGGCGCTAGATTTTTGTCATTTAACCAACTGGGGGAGACAAGAGCTTTTAGGTATATTTTTTCATGGAGAAAGGCTAGTAAGGAAAGGCTAAGTCCCATAGTCTTCAACAAATTCAGGATAATCATAAAGCCATAGTTCTCAGTTTTTTTTTTTACCTCAGGACCCCTTTATACTTTTAAGTTATTGAGAAACTCCAAAGTGCTTTTGTGTTAGGTTATCTATCTTAAAAAGAAGAATTTTAGTATTTATTAGTTTATTTTTTAATAATAAATGTATTTTTTATTGGTGTTCAATTTGCCAACATACAGAATAACACCCAGTGCTCATCCCGTCAAGTGCCCCCCTCAGTGCCCGTCACCCATTCACCCCCACCCCCTGCCCTCCTCCCCTTCCACCACACCTAGTTCATTTCCCAGAGTTAGGAGTCTTCCATGTTCTGTCTCCCTTTCTGATATTTCCTACCCATTTCTTCTCCCTTCCCTTATATTCCCTTTCACTATTATTTATATTCCCCAAATGAATGAGACCATATAATGTTTGTCCTTCTCCGATTGACTTATTTCACTCAGCATAATACCCTCCAGTTCCATCCATGTCGAAGCAAATGGTGGGTATTTGTCATTTCTAATGGCTGAGTAATATTCCATTGGATACATAAACCACATCTTTATCCTTTCATCTTTCGATGGACACCGAGGCTCCTTCCACAGTTTGGCTATTGTGGACATTGCTGCCATAAACATTGGGGTGCAGGTGTCCCAGCATTTTTTAAAATAAGAATAATTAATTCATTACACCTGAATGTAAATAATGTATTTTTAATGTGACATGTAGTCTCTGGACAACTCTACTGCTATTCACTTTTATTTTTTTAATATTTTATTTATTTATTCATGAGAGACACAGAGAGAGAGAGGCAGAGACACAGGCAGAGGGAGAAGCAGGCTCCATGCAGGGAGCCCAATGTGAGACTCAAACCTGGGTCTCTAGGATCACACCCCAGGCCAAAGGCAGGCCCTCAACTGCTGAGCCACCCAGGGATCCCCTGCTATTCATTTTTAAAAAGAGAGACAGTGAAAAAGGGAAGATCTTAGTATAATTATGAACATTGTCTGACCTCATGGTTCCCATGTTTGGGTCTTGATACCTCCCTTTCCAATTAGTCCCTGGAACACACTTTGAGAACTACTGCCTGGAGGGATGGGCTAAGACTTTTGGGGTACTGCCGTCATGAAAGTTGCCTCCAGACTGGTCAGGGTAGTACACACATGACTTTGTAGTAGTAATGAGATTCAAGGAGAGGTGAGTGACCTGTTTATTCTAAATATGCTCCCAAAATGGCTACGATAACTTTGAGATAGTAGGTAAATTATTCTCCATATTTGAATTATTCAAAGGGCTTTGCATTTTTTCCCCTTCTGAGCCTTTAAAATTGATGTTTAACAGTTTAGCAGCTTGGAAACACATTTACAAATGACTTCCTCATGCCCTCAACCCAGTGTTATAAACAAATAAATTGATTCCCCAGGGGCTGGAAGCCTGGTCTTTACCACCCAAGGGACATGTAGGCTGCTCCTTTCTCTGCACAGGTATCTCTGAGCCTACAAGAACTCTCAGGTGTAATAGGAGCCAGGCTTACTGCTCCCTTGCTCATACCTTCTTTCTGTGAATAAAATTCATTCTAAAAGCCAACCAAAACTGGTTTTGGCAATCTTTTAGTACTTCTCATCTAATAACTCAGAAATTCTAAGCCTTGTTTTTAAGAAAGAACAAACTGAACCATCGGGAAGAAATAAATCTCCCAGGATTCGATACAATTAATTGGCCTAGACAAGAACAACATGAAGGTCATCCTTGATCATCATCATTCACAAACCCGTTGTCTCCTGTGACTTTGTATGCAAAGTAGGCTACATTCCTGACTCAGTTAGTCAAATGTGCTGTTTTTCCTGTTAAAATTAGAACATTTGTTCACTTTATGATTTTTTTTTTTGTACTTCGTTAAAACAATGCAGCGTTCTATAACAATGAACATAATTTGTGTTTAACTCTGAAGTGTTCAAGGGCAAAGGCTGTGTCCTACATTTATTTCTTTGGCATTTCCTCTGTGGATTTACATAGCATACTCTTTAGTGACTCTCTCATTAGTGACTCTTTAGGAATTAAAGAATTACTCTATGTTTTTCCCCTCTTTAGAATTAACTATTTAATTTCAGTACTAATTTTTCCATTCATTATTTCCACCAACAAATATTTATTACAGATCAATCAGATGTGCTAGATGTTGGGGATACCTGTCCTCTGTGTGCCTTTCTACAATGTTATCCACACCTATGAAGAGTTCTAGAAACCTGTGTGATCCTGGTAACATTGATATATCTTCTAAACCCAAATCATCAATGCTTTGACACCACCATTTCCTAAAAGTCCATCAGGAAGAGCCCTACCTGGTTTACCTCACTCACGCAGACATCCACTTCTTTCTGTACAACTCTATCTCCCACTAGCTGCCACCTCTCTCCTTGTCCTGAAACCTCCCAGGCCCTCTGTAACCCACAGCAAAATCAGCTAAATCTTCAGCTCTACTTGGAGCGTTCCTTTCCACCTTTGTTCTGAAACTTGGTCCAGTGAAAACTATTAAACAGTGCTCCCTGGAGCCCTCTTAACTGGCTCCTACTCAAAAGGCTTCTATTTCTTCTACACCTATAGAATCTCTCAGCCTGGAGGTGAGCTCGGTGTCTTTCTTGCTCATCACTACTGTTTCCAGACCTTTGTCCCTCTCTTTCCCTACAGCCCCAAAAGCTTATATCATCAGAGCATCAGCAAATATTTCTTGAGCATCTACCATATGTCAGACACTGTCCTGGACATTAGGGATTTAGCAGTAAATTAGAGTAAAATAGTTCTGCTGTCTGAAGTCTAGTAAGAGGGAAACATACAAAATAAAGCAAGTGAAATATATAGTGTGTTATACATTGGAAGTAGGAAAATAACATGTTAGGATGGATAGGGAAGTTGATCTTTATAGGATGATCAGAAATGATCTTACTGAGAAAATGAAATATGAGCAAAGACCTAAATGAGGTGAAGAAGGAAATAACACTAATATCAGAAAAGAACATTCCAGTCAGAGGGAATGAAAAGAACAAAGACCATAAGGCAAAAGTGTGCCCCGTGTGTTCAAGAAGCAGCAGACATCCAGGTAGTTTATCTGCTCACCTTCTTGTTACAGTCATTTGTCACCTCTTGGTCACACCCCTCATTCTTTAAAGGTTTAGCTCCTTGCTTATTGCAACTGTCTTTGATGCCATTATAACTCTTGGTGATATTAATATCCATGTAGGTACTCTTTCAATACCCTGGCCCTCAAGTCCCTGAACCCCTTTTCTCTTATCTTCAACCTCACTGTTGTGGTCATTCCCATGGTCATACCCTAGTTTGTGTCATTCTCAGTAACCTAAGCCTTCCAATATTTCAACTTGAAGCATCTTATTTTCTTTTGTTTGTTTTTTTTAATGTTTTATTTACTTATTTTAGAGAGAGTGTGTATGCATGAGTGGGGGGGCGAGCAGAGGTAGAGAAACTTCAGGCAGACTCCCCATAGAACTTGGAGTCCAATGTGGATTCCATCTCAGGACCCTTAGATCATGACCTGAGCCAAAACCAAGAATCAGACACTCAACTGACTGAGCCACCCAGGTGCCTTGAAGTATCACACTTTCTAACCATGCTTTTTTTCTAGTTTGTTCCCTCTGATTATCCAACTTCAACAATTCTTCAATCCAGTGACACTTCCATCTTTTCACTGCATCCCAGCCTTGTGTTCATGGTCCACTCTTATAATCTTTGCATACAGCTCAGCAACTTGCTCCTTTTTCCCTGCATCTTTCTTCCTCAGCAAAATCCCAAACCTGGCTAAACCTAATTCTCTGCCGAATCCATGCCTGCTGCACCCATTGCTGAAGAAAAACACAAAATCACACTGATTGGTCTTAGAGTCATGACCATCGGCTCCAAGTAATTTTCAGTGCTGCCAACAACTCACACGTTCACCTGATCAGTTCCCTGTACCACCCTTTTAGATGTCCATGACACAGCTTCTCATTTCTCCTCAAATCACCAAAGCTCCTCCTCTCCTTAATATCAGCTGATGACTTGATACCTATGCTGCTGAGAAACAATTAATTAGAAGAGAACTTCCAGACTTCCACTACATCTATTCATGCAAGACATTTGGAATCAAACTGTAATTCATCCCTCCTGTTACTAATGATCAGAGGTCCTTGCTCCATTTCAAGCTAACCCCACCCCCCCATTTGAACAATCAGAGTCCATCCTCTTTGCCTACTCCAGGATATACTTTTAGCTGCCACCCCTGATTTCTCTTGCATCCTTGATTTTTTTCTTCCTCCCTGCTCTATCAATCCCTTCAGCAAATGTGCATGTCTATAATACCTGTATTTTTAGGAAACAAATCATTCCTTGAACCTTAACCTACCTTTCACCTACTGCCCCACTTTTGAGCAATACTTTACAGAGAATATCATCTGAAGATTTTCTATTTTATATCTTCCCATTCTCTTTTGCTCTTACTCCCATCTAATGAGACTTTTATCTCCACCTCTTCAAGGAAACAACTCTTGTCAAGGTCACCAATGATGGCTTCCATATTGTGAAATCCAATGGTCAATCCCTGTCCTTATCTGTCTTGATATAATTATCATTTGATCTAGTTTATCACTCTCCCATTCTTGAAATACTTTCTTCGCTCAGCTTCTAAAACATCATTCTCTTTTTATTTTCCACCTATCTCACTGGATGTTTCTATTCACCTCTTCTATATCCTTTTTAACCTCCCAATTGCTAAATAATGGCATGTTCAGATCTCAGCCCACAAGCCTTTCTCTATCTACACTCACTCTCTGGGTGATTCTTTCCAGTTCCATGGCTTCAAACATCCAAATTCTGACAGCTTACAAATGTGTGCCCACTCTGGACTTCCCCCTACTCAAGTGTCATCTTCTCAGATAAATTTTTATGACCATCTTATGTCAAATAGCCCCTTCCTCCACTCTGCCATTCTCAGCATTCTCTATTCTCTCTATCCAGGATTTTAGAAAACTTTAAACAAGCTTCAACAGGGTTTTAGCAAACCTCTTAGAAGCAAACCTTGAGAAAAGTATTTGGATGCAAATTGTTTATTTCAGAGGTGATCACAGAGGCATGAAAAGGGAACAAGGGAATGAGAAGGAGAAGAAAGAAGGACCATGAAAGAATGTGTTAATGGATCAGTTACCTCTGTGAGCAACTGGGGCTCACTGTTCCTGGGAAATTACATGGAATGCACATGAGAGGAATAAGTAAAATGAAATACACACATACACACACACACATATGACCTACTCCTGTCCATATTGACCATTGCTCCTCAGTCTTTAACTTTCTAGTATTTGGGGTCATAGAACACTGTCAAGTGCAGATGTAGAAAGCCATCCATCTGCAGAATAGTGAGTGATAACTCTCACAGACAACTTCCAGGGTTAGGCAGTATCTCCTGGCATCTTATACATTTATTGTTTATTCTTTCATTGTCTGGCATCCTCCCCTAGAACACAAGTTTCATGAAGGTAGAATGAAACCTTGTTAGCTTTGTTCATTAGTATATCAACTTTTCTGGAAAATAGTAGGTATTCAATAAACATATGATTGTATATGTCTCAAATATTCTGGATGCAGTGTTTCGTTTTTATCAACTTTATTAGAGAGTCGTTCATATATAAGCCAATACACAGCTTTTAAGTATACACTTTGATGTATTTTGACTAATGTATATCCCTACATAAATAATGCCCCATCAGCATACAGCACATTTCAATCTCTCCAAAGTCACTTCACATCCCTTTCCAGCCAGTACCCCAACTCAGGTGATCAAAGACCTGATTTTCCATAGCTGATGTGCGACTACCCTAGAGTTTCATATAAAGAAATAACTTAGTGTTTACTCTTTTGTATTTGACATTTTCCACTCATCCTAGTTTTTTTTAGATCCATGCATGTTACTGTTTATATCAATAGTCAATTTCTTTTTATTCCTGAGTAGCTGTTGGTGGGCATTTAGGTTGTTTCTAGTTTGACGCTATTAAGAATAAAACAGATTTACCCAGTTTCACCTTTCCTCACATCATTACTCCTACTATAGGATTTGCCTGAACTGTTTTCTCTCTCTCATGCAGGAATCCAATTACATGAGAACTGTCCAAAGCTCAGAGAGCCAAAAGCTCTTGTCCTTCTGTTTGTAAAAGTCTCAAACTATCCACAGATTTCAATAAAAAAATGTATACTCACTTACCAGGATTAAAGCATAGCTGCATATTCTCTTAGAAGTCTGGGTTACTACCACACCTCCTAGCATTACATGGCAATGTGATAAATATATGGACAAGGGCCAGCATCCTAGTTCTTGTGCTGCCAGAAAGAATAGATTTAAGAGCCCAACACAACACACAGCCAGTCAGCACCAAATCTCCTTGACTTTATTTTTTTTAATTTTTTTATTTATTATGATAGTCACAGAGAGAGAGAGAGAGAGAGGCAGAGACACAGGCAGAGGGAGAAGCAGGCTCCATGCACCGGGAGCCTGATGTGGGATTCGATCCCGGGTCTCCAGGATCGTGCCCTGGGCCAAAGGCAGGCGCCAAACCGCTGCGCCACCCAGGGATCCCTCTCCTTGACTTTAAAAAAAAAAAAAGTTTTTAAGGAAAAAAAAGAATAAGGCAGAAATAAATATTCTTGTAAAAATCCTTTTCTACACATATATTGGGAAATTATCTAGGGAGGAGAATTGGTAGGTCTCTTGGGAAATTATCTAGGAGGAGAATTGGTAGGTCGTAGGGTAGATGTTTATTTAACTTTATAAGAAACAAACTCTTTCCAAAGTGGTTGTACTATTTTAGAATTCCCTAGCAGTGAATAAGAATTCCAGTTGATTAACATGTTCTCCCTACATTCTAACCAGAAGTGAAAATCAGTATTTCTTAATGATGGATTAAAATTCAATGTAAGGGAGATGATATACAATTTACTCCTTGTAGCCTCAGAAAATGACCAAATGTGCTCCAGTACCAACAGCCATTTCCTCAAAGAGAAAAATGACATATGGTACTCTTTCAAGAAAAATAAAAAGGAGTAAGTGCTGCCTTGCATTCTAGTAATTGAAAAATAGCTTCATTGCTGCTGCTGACACTGGAAATTCCATATCATCTGTCTAAAGTAGACACATCTATTGTTATGTATTAAAATACCATTTACTATAAATGGAGTTGGTTATAGGCAGTAACTGTTTGTAATCAAACTTTCATAAAGATTTTTGGTCAGTGAACTGAAAATAACCATGGATATACAATGAATGGGTTAGATTTTACAGCTTTATGATCCATCTTGGTCAAAGTTCGCCTTCCTAAGCTTACATTAGCATCATGGATTTTAATATAAATAGAGTAATGGTATCAGTCTATCTATAGGCTTTACAAATAGTTCTGAATACTTTATGATTGAGAAATAATCTTCCAAGAGAATGTCACCTATAGTAATTTATCTTTTATATAATGTACTTCTGCCCCCAAGATAAATAGAACTACAAAGAATTGGTTTTCCCTGTTTATCAGAACACTAGATTGGAACATAAAGAAATTTTAAAGCACCATGAGTCTGAGAGTCTGCTTCCTTGCCCTGGAGTGTCCAGCGCCAGTCAGTCCTGTAGTCCCATTCAACAAGGAAAAAAGAATGTTTCCATCATTGCTATATGAAGACTTCTTTCTGTGACACCTATGTGTACTTTATGAATTATTCACACAATTACTTTTGTGAATTTATTTCAGGAAAGTTTTAGTTTTATTAGGAAATAAAGTTTGTGAATTCTAGGGATATTGATCTTCTAAAAATTGATGGCAGACAGAACTACCACTCCCAAGATATCATTGTTTTACATGAAAATTCTTGGTCTATGATCAAAAGAGAGAAAACAAATTGTAGGGAGAAAAATCACTTATCTCAGCTTCTGTTGCTTATAGAACTGGTCCTAATTACCCATCATCCACTTTGCCACCCCAATGCCAACACACACACATTTTTTTCTCAGTGTCCTGATATGGTAGGTACTGATTGGTCAGTACTGACACCAGAACCCAGGTGAGGAACACTGAATGGGAAAAGTTAAGTCATCCACCTTGGTCTCCTTGACCATATGCTTCACTTCCTCTTAAAAGTGCTTAGCAACAGAGAAATGGTGTGAATATTGATGACTGGTCTGGATTTTTTCCTAAATGAAGTTCAGCCATCTAAATAGACTTGCCCAGAGAGGTGTCACCATGGGAGGCTTTGCTTCTGCCTTGCAAAAATTTTTGCAATGTCGCCTTGGGAGGCTTTTAAAGTCTTTGGTGTCACATTTGCTTCACAGCAGTAATGGTGAAACACATCTTTCCATGAGTAGTGGATTTGATTTGGGAGAACATACATAGCAGAAAAAGGTGTCATTTGCTGAAGAAAATACCTTAATAGAACACCTGTGAGTGGACAGAAGATGGTACTGAGAGGCCTACCACAGTGGAGGTAAACATTTTTCACAACGTGATGGAAACTACAGCAAACTTCCACTGTACCAAGGGCAGTGCACTTGGATATGTTCTCTTTGATTCCATTTCATTCCTGAAAATTCTTGTTTTAATTTATGGAATGGATTTCTCAACCCACACCTGGTCACAACTTGCAACCAGTTCAGAATGAACCAGTAAAACATAGAGAAAGCTGATCTCTGAAGAAAAAAATTAACAAGAATTTAGAAATGAAAGGGATGGGACCCATCTTTAGAAAAGAGATGGGACCTAGGAACGTGTTGAAATGTTGGAAGCTGGAGAAACTAGCCAGAGATAAATTCTTGGTGACAAAATGCACACAGACTTCTAAGATGAGGGCTAATAATCTATACTAAAGTGTCTAGAGACAGCAACATAAAATAAATACAACCACCTTCATTGCTACAAAAAGTCATTACAATTGTGCTGCCTATTATAATTTTGTATTTGTTGCATTTTGGAGAAATGGGATGAGAGTGGTGTGTTCATAAGGCCGAACAAAAAGAACATGCAAAATACAGCATGATCATTCAGAGGCTGAAATAGTTTGGGGAAATAAAGCTCAGACCTAGTTAGACACCATATAAAATAACTCCCCCCTTCCTCCTCTGTGAAACAAACAAACAAAAACAAAACAAACAACTCAAAGATATTTCAAGGACACTGGATGTCTAAAAACTTGGGGAGTGGAGACAAATCTATTTTATTTGAGTCTCAAAGGCTAGAGTGATGGCAGATAGTACCCAGGTTGCACACCCACAATTTTGTTCAGAGCCAAGTCAAGCGATTGGAGTAAGTTATCAAGCTGAGTATTCCTGTTTGGAGGAAAATGTTTCATAGGGAGCACACTGTGTTGAACTCTGTCAGAGTGAAAGCATCAAATAAGGGGACTTAGGTCATTCTCTGTATTTTGCATACATCTTCTTGAATACTTCAGAACTTCACACCAGTCTGCCCTTGTGAAGATAAGTTCTTCAGAGCAAAGTCTTTGAGCTCAAAAAACAAAACAAAACCCTTGTCTTGACTTGTTTTAACATATTTACTTTCTTAGGTGTCAGATGTTTGGCTTTGATATTTGATTTCTTGATCACAATAGAAAGAATCTGTTATATTCAATATTTATTCTTGCCTACTCTGGTCCTTTGTGCTAGTTTAATCCATTCACTCATCAAATTTCTAAATCAATCGTGACCAAAGTGGCCTGGAAATCAGTAGGCTTTGATCTACCATCTTGTGTCACTTGAAACTACTCTTATTGCTACTGAATGCAGCATCCCAGGGGGTTGGGATGAGCAGCAGTCATCTGCCTGTCCATTGCCCATTGACCACCAGTTAGCCTTTGCTCTTTGTCCCAACTCTAACAAGCATTCTAAATTCTTAGAGCAGCTTATCTCAAACTCCAGTCAACTTGACTTTGATCCTGGGTCCCTGTAGAGCCATTTAATCCTCTCACATGTACTCCTTGTGCCATAGGCAGGAATCCTAATTGTGGGTCCTTCCCCCACTGATACACACACACACACACACACACACACACACACACACACACACACACCACAAAACGGACTCTTCCCAAGCTCTTGGAGCACCAGCTGTCATATCCTATGACAGGATCAGATCTTTTTAGAGACCAGCATTGGTACAGATCAAATCTGGACATGATTATTTTAATCACCCACTCCCCTCATTCAGAACCGTCCCTGGGCTGACCCATGGGACCTCCTTCAATTCACCTCACTTTGTGTCACCTTCTTCCTCTCACACCCTTTCCAGAGTACCCAACCTGTCTTGTGCCTATATTCACCCAGTGGAGACTCAAAATTAGGCCATTTTAAGCTGCCTTTTGAGAAGAAATAACAAATATCATACCTTTGCTGTTTGTCTTTTCAGATTAAGTAGTATCTCCCTAAAAATATGTATGTTCATACTTTCCTTTCAGAACAAGTCAGTTTGCTTACTTGTATTTTCAACAACTTGAAAACTATCTATTGAGAAATCTAAATTTCTGACCTCTGGAAAGCCACTCCATACCTTGCCAAAGATGCCTGCCCTTTCGTCCGTGAAAACTCCAGACGCATCCAAAAGCTCTTGTTCTTCACTTGGCTCACTCTGCCTCATCACAGGTGCTACTTAAGGATATTTTAAGCACCTTAATGTATGTTTTTTGCTTATCTAAGGAATGGTTATTTATGTTTATATTTATTCTTATATGAAATAACACATACAAACAAACATAGTGAAAGATGGCCAACACTGCAAATGAAAGCATAGGCTGCCTAGCTATGATGTAATTTGTAATCCTCTGGCAGCAGGACTTACCCACACCTTTCTTTCTTCACACCCTATATAGCTTCTTAAAATTCAAGGATATTTAAATTAATTTTGAGCTAAAAAGTTTAGTATCCTGGGGTGCCTGGGTGGCTCAGTCAGTTGAATGGCCAGCCCCTGATTTTGGTTTAGGTCATGATATCAGGATCCTGGGATCAAGCCCTGTGTCAGGCTCCATGCTCAGCAGGCAGTCTGCTCATCCCTCTGCCTCTCTCCCTGCTCATACTCATGTTCTCTCTCTCAAACAAATAAAATCTTTAAAAAAAATAATATCTGTTTCTCAGAGATTATTGGAATAATACTATGCAATAGGACATGACAATTATTTCTTAAGCATAATTACCAACTCATATATTGATAGGTTAAATGTTTCAGAATCAATGATCTTTCTGTAATTTAAATATAACAGATAGGCTGGCATCTGAAGTACTCTTTGTCTCAGAACAGAAATTTCTCACCGATTATTTAATGAGAAAATCATTCTGTTTTTATTGAGTGCGGGGTTTTGAACGCTAGCTTTTTTAATTTAATAATGAAAAGAATACACTGATATTGTAAAATTTGTTCTCTAAATCGAGAATAAAATTAAATAGCATATGTGATGGTAAAATGTATGCTTCTTTAAAAAATTCCTTGCAAAACTAAAGAAGCAAATTACTATCAATCTCACTTTAATTTTTGTCCAATACAGTAGAACAGTTCTCAAATATGTACTTACTGGAGCCCCTGCTGTTTGAATTTGCTGAGACTATTCACTGCACTGGATCTGGTTGGGCGGCAGCAATAGAAGTAAGGGCAAAGAATCATTCAAGAAATGACAGCTGCAGAATCGTTTTTGCTAATGTTGACTGCATTTCATCTATCAGAGCCACCTTATGTTCCTAATATGTGTGCTAATAACTTTGTCCCAGGAAAATGAGTCTAAGTAATTTTAAAAATTATTTCTGAATTTCAAGAATAGATGACAGATTGTGTATGAATATAAGTTGACTTTTGGGAGTTCTCCGGAAACCTAAATGTATCATGGATTGAAGGTTTGTTTTTCTCCTCATTCTCCTCTTTAAGGAAATTTTGCAGCTCAGGAAAGCTGACCTAAAAGAAAAGGAGCAGGAGATAGCACAAGTAAGAGAATTTGTGTGTGTATACACACACACACACACACACCCCACCTTCTCTCCCCTTAAAGGAGTCTCGATTAGGATTTCTTCATTGCTGCCAGGCTGTGCAAAGGAATGAATGCTCCTCTCTCTATTCAAATGAAATATTACAAGATGCAGATTAATATTACTGTACAGAGATTTTTTTCCATGTTTCAAACGTTATGGCTGAATGCTCAGAAAGTTCCCACAAGGTTACATTTACCTTGATGAATTCACACACCCCAGGGTCTGATATCTGGCTTGAAGGTTAAGAAACCTGATTTTACTGAATACATTGGAATTAGCTCTGTCACCCCTTAGAGGCAAACTTGCCTTAATCAAGTTCACAGAGACCAAATGCCTATTTATTATTATATAATGAGAAGTGAGCATATGGGAAGCCAAGTATTAGAGGGTTTCATGGAGAGCATGGAAGCAGAACACAGGAGTAAGATGATCTTAAAAAGCATCTTCCAGTGAAAGGTGCTTCAAGACCCTCTCACCAGCTACAGGAATAGCTCTGCCAGTGAAGCCATAATGTCAAATTATTATAACTAAAGTTTCCTCTCCCCTGGCTGGTATCTAGATGTCACAGCACTGACTTGAGGGGGAGCTCTCTTTTGTCTCAGCTTTCATTATTGACCAACTCCTTCAGCTCATACATTTATGAATAATATCTTGGCTTCTTTCATTGTTGACCAACCCCTTCGGCTCATACATCTATGAATAATATCTTGGCTTCCACTCATTCACAACTACAGCAAATAAGCATATGTGTGAATGCTCTCCATGTGCTCACAGCAGCAATTATGTCAATTAATAAACCCCCTGATAATTAATGAGGACCTATTATGTGCTGTCCTAGGCAGAATGATGTATACATGAGAGGTTGTAGTCAAATAAATATAGTTAACAATGCACAGTTGGGCCACCCTGAGAGAGATTTTTTTAGTAGCACAGGAAAGCACAGACTGTCTTAAAAGCCACTAAGAGTAATAATACAGACTTGATATCTTATTAGACATGCAAAAAATACTGGATATTTGCCTAGAATAATCATTTACTAAGTTTCTTTCTTTTCTGTCACAATTATAGGAAAGTGTTTTTATTGTACCATAATCCCATCTGTAAAAGTTCTACTCAAAACACAGTGTTTAGAGCACCTGGGTGGTTCAATTGGTTGAGCGTCTGACTTGGTTCTGTCTCAGGCCACGTTCTCAGGGTCGTGGCATCCAGCCTGGTGTTGGGCTCCATGCTCAGCAGAGTCTGCTTCAGATTCTCTCTCCCTTCCCCTATTCATGCTCTCTCTTTCTCTCTCTCTCCAATAAGCAAATAAATCTTTTTTAAAACCCTCAGTGCTTAGTATAAAATTTCTAGACAAATTACATGCAATGACCCAAGTAGTTTTCTGTAATATTCGCCTACTTCATTCTCTACATTTTTTTTGAAATTTGAGACCTTCTTCCAACTTTAAAAACCATGAAGAAGGAAACCTATTGATTCTCATTTTCCCCTTTCCCTCCACCTCCCCTCTACATTCCTCATTCACTTACCTATTCAACAAATATTTAGTGCTTATTACTTGTCAGGTATGTGCTGGGAACACAGTATGCACTGATGAAAAACACTGACACACTGTCTACCTCATGGAAAAAATAGGCAAGAAGAGGTAAGTGAATAAGGCCAACTCACGGGAAAGCTGTTGGGGTGTTGTGTGATAAAGGAACAAGATGAAGTGGTAAAGAGTGACAAGAGGGAAAACACTCCGACATGGAGGCTTCAGGGGGCTTCTTTGAAAGGGAGACATTGAAGTCAAGATCGTCAGAATGGCCAGGAGCCAGCTGTGTCTGGGTGGGGGTGGGAGGGTGGGGTATGTGAGTGTGTGTGTTTGCACATGTGCACGTGTGCATGTATGTGCTTGTATGCATGTGTGTGAGTATGCTGGCAGGGAGTAGTGGTGACAGCCTTGTGTTCCAGGCAGAAGGACCTGATCACTCTGGTCTCCAGTCTATTAATGAATTTTTTTATAGACTAAATTCATGGTGTCATCTTCCTGCCTTAAGTTAAAGGAGGGTTTAAAAACAATAAACCCCAAACAAATCAGCATTCTGATCTTAGACAGTGTTACAAAAAAGAAGTAGCAATAACTAAAATACAATTCTCAAATGACACTTTTAATTGTATAAGAAAGAAAAGCAGAAGATAATAGCATGCCACACATTTGTCATCAAACCAGAAACCATTATCTTTCACAATGAGTCTGCTAGAGAGACCACAATTAAAGTAACAACCTCCGCCCACTGGTGATTTAATTAACATGAGAGGGATTTAATCATATGAACCAATGTAAATTCAAGGAAAGTCCCCACACTCATCTCCTAGAAGATGGAAGTTTAGTCCCGATACCCCTGATGCACCTGTCTGAGTACAGCCGCCACAGCACAGCACCCGAGTCCGGGCCCACTCTCTGTCCCACACCACAGGCAGCCCCCAAGGAAAAGGTCTTCTCCTTCTCCAAGCAGCAGGACATGGTACAAAGTGATTATAAGAAAGCCCCACCTTTGAAAACACGGGCTCATTTATGTGTAGAAATAGAGCAGAACTGTAAAAACGTTCTTTCAAAACCACCTTTAGAAATGGGCTTTGCCTCCTTGTCCATTGTGGCAAATTGAAAAATTCAGTCTGTAGATTCCTTCATCTCCTGAGTTCTTGCCATAACACAGTCAATACCAGCAGGGCTTGTTCATTTTCAAGTCTGATCATTAAGCTAGAAGTGACTTAAAAGAAATCATCGTGCACAGGAGATTTGTTCCTTTCAAACCGTAGAACATAGACAGAGCCCCATTACATCCTATATTCTAAACCATAATTGTGGCCAACATAGATGCTGATCCAAGCACAAAAATCCTTCTCATATTTTGCAGATCTGAATTAGATGTGTCTGCCCTGGTGTAATTTGGTTCACAAATGTTAGTGCATAAATAACACAAGTACAGTCTTTTTCTAATTGTTTTTGTGCTGCTCTTCTCCCATTTTTTGCTACCACTGTGAGGCTGGATACCTTTAGACAGTCCCTTAGTTATACAACAAGTATATCTTAAGGATCTATCTTTTGTTCAGGAGCTGTGTCTGTCCGGGAGAAGAATGTCAGAAATTCAGAGTGTTTGGATAGCACATCTAGGTCATGTCTACATAAAGCAAATAGAGAAAATGGTACCTTTGTCCTGGTAGTGGCAGGAGCTGTATCTTGGCCTGACTTCTGTTTTAAACTGGCTCCACATCCAGGCACAGAGCAGGAAAAAGACTAGTAGGGATTGAATTGTGTCCTCACCGAAATTCATGTCAAAATTCTAATCTCCAGGAACTCCGATGTGACCTTATTTGAAAAAAGGGTCATCGTGGTCATAAGTAGTTGAGATGAGGCCATAATGGGGGAGGGTGGGCCCCTCTTACAATATAACTGGTGCTGTTACAAAAGACATACATGCTGGGAGGTCACATGTGAAGATCGGAATTACGCTGCCACAAGCCAAGAGACTACAGAAGTGAGGAGGGAAGCCTGGAGGGAATCCGTCAATTCTTCAGAGGAAACATGTGATACTTTGTCACACACTCCTGGGAAACTAGTTCAAGGACCTCACAAGTGCCCCCACGACACTCAAGCTTCCTTTTGAACTGCTATAGTCGTTAAAAGTTCCCTTTCTTTCAAAACTGTACTTTTTGGGGCACCTGGGTGGCTCAGTGGTTGAGCATCTGCCTTTGGCTCAGGTTGTGATCCCGGGGTCCCGAGATCGTGTCCTGCATGGGGTCCCCGCAGGGAGCCTGCTTCTCCCTCTGCCTATGTCTCTGCCTCTTTCTGTGTATCTGTCATGAATAAATAAATAAAGAGTTTAAAACAAAAACCAAAACTATACTTTTTTTTTCTTACCCAGCTCAGAAGAATCTTTCTGCCTCGCCAAGGGCTTCTCCATCCTGGATGCATGTTAAAAACTCCCAGGTGACCCCCAGTTCCTGCACCTGGGCAGAAATCACTGTGCATCTTCCCATGGGCCCGAATATTCAGCTACATTCCCAGGAAGGCAGAGATCAGGTGAGAGACCACCCAAGCAAACACTGACACACAGGCCAGCTTTCCCTATTAGAAAGCAGAGTGAAACTAAGCAATCACCGAGATGAAGCTTTTGCATTGACTTAATCCCAAATGAATCTAAGTTATGTTCCCCTTAGGGCTCAGGAATGAGCAGAGGATTGGTAGGACAGCATCTTTAGAAGATGGTTTATGTGACAAACCAACGTATTTCCTGAGGTTCATGAGGAGAAGGAGGACTCACATCAGGGGTGAGAGCTATGGAAAGGAAGAAGCATTCTGAACACGGTAGAAGTTCTGTGGTACAGACAGCCTTTGATTCCCTCCCCAACAGGCTGATGGGCAAAAGTATAAAATACAGGAATAAATGTTAAAGGTCTGTAGCATTAAGAGCCAAGAATGAGAGCCCTCACCCCTCCAGGGAAGACCATGCTCCCCACAATGCACATGGTGAGCATCACTGAAGGCATAGGAAGCTGCTTCTGGAGCATCCATCATCTGCACCAGGAATGACAAGCAAATCCTGCAACAAGGGGGCAAATCATCCCACCACAGGGCAAGAAGATTTGTACTGGGAGCATGTAGAAAACATTTCCCAGGAATTAACTTCCCTAGAGGAACTTAAGGAGGAGCCGTGGGCAGGGCATGGAGGTGGAGCCAGAGAAATACACTTATTTGTGATTCTTCTTGTCATCCTGATTTTGTTCCCAGGGAAAAGTGGCAGAGAAAAAGGGATCCAAGCTTCTTCTTTGCTGCAGCTGACATTAATGAAGAGACTTCTATGTTAGCACTGTGTCAGTCACAAAATAACTCATATGGAATTGGGACTACTCATGAGAACTCTGATTATCTCGGACACTTTAACTAGTGAGTTCACACCATTATTATTTAAAAATCAATTTCATGAATGAATGCCTATTTGCTAACACTCTCACCTTATCAAGGGAAGGAAAGACATGAATATATGATTGATATGCTTCAAGAGTCCTTAAAACTCAGTACAAGTCACTGTAAAAGAGACTGGCACTGAAGGGGAAAGGAGTAAGTGGAGAGGTAGGGGCAGCTCTGAGAAAAAAGAACAAGGCCATGAAGACCAATAGACCCAACACAATAGGCCCAACTTGGAGCAAAACCAGTAAAAATAAAATAAAATAAAATAAAATCAAAAAAACATCACCACCACCAAAAAACCCTAGCCATTTAAAAATTATCTAAAGCCATATGATGTATTTCCAACCTCTCTAACGGAGAAAGCAATCTGCCTTTCTAATAAGTGCCCTAGTTACAATTCTGGGAAATTGAATCTCACAGGAAGTTGCTCAAGATCAAATAAGTTATTGAAAAAAAACTATGAAAAAACACTAAAATTCTTGAATTCCATCTGGTCCCTTGCTCTCGCCAAAACACTAAGCTCGTGATTCTGTTTGCAACCCCCCAGAACCCAAAAATGCTCTGAAAGTATGACAAGAGCATCGAAGAGTCCTCCGCTCTGTGTGAAGGAACCTCCTTTCCCCCGCACCAAGGACATCAACTTTTTTTTCCTCATATTTCCTGTCATAAATTCTGTCACCATGTTTTACAGATGCCCTACTTATGAGGCTAAATGTTGAACTGTTGACTTAAGTTCTTCTGACTGAAAAATGGGTGTGAGTTTCTCCCTTCCAATCCACTGGGTTTGGACATAGCTCCCCTGTGAGCTAACGTTGGACACCGTGTCTGACTGGGCTTTTACAGCTGCCTCAGGGTGTGGGGCCCAGGAAGGGCCCATGGGAGTAAGGGAGAAGGAGAGACTGCCACTCAAAGCACATTGGGATGTTCCCAGCTGCATGTGTGGTGTCTCCACTCAGAGAGGGGGAGACATTGAATAGGAAAGCACAGACACACCTGAATATGGCTTCACAGAAAATGAGAAGAACCCAGAGGATTATGTTAGGATCCAAACTCCACACTGACCAATCAGAACATCAGTCCATGAGGACTATAGAAAAAGGCTGTGATGATAAATTAATCATTATGTTTGGTGTTTCTTAAACTTAAAAAAAAAAAAAAAAAAAAAGGAAAAAAAGAGATAAAGCCCCTATTATGTCTTCTCTCTACCGCCTAGAAGTTTTGTGTCACATTTTACTTTCTGTGGTTGGTATTATGAAAATATAGGCATATGGGAAAAGTTTCAGCTACAAATACGACCTCCCCGTGCCATCATATTCTTCTCAGCTGGGATTCTCTCTCACACATTTGGAGGAGAAAACAGTAGCCATTTCTGGGAATGTGATGTTGCTCACTCCAAGCAGGTGTGCAGTGAGGGGAAGGAGGAAGTGTCCTTGCCAGGAGAGGATAGGTAGTGTTACAGGGGAGCCACACAAAACAACTTCCTGAGCTACAGAGAACGTTTTCATCTTGGTCTCAAGGATCAAGTTATTCTTCCCAACAAAAGAAGAAAAATTAAGAGAATGGTTGCCATCACTGCTGAGTAAGCTAGCCCACGATGCCTTTAAGCCAGAGCCACAGATAAACAGAAGAGCTACAGTGCATTTGCATCAGGAGTGGCATCATTTCTGGAGTGATACATGGCAGCAGGGGACATTTTTGCAGAATGCTAGATGGAGGGCAAACCGCTTGGAAAGCGATGATAAAACTCGGCACTTATGGTGAACTTCATTTTGGTTGTTTTTGGTTTGGTTTGTGTTTTTGTGCAAAATGCCTCTGCCTTTTTTCCAAAATCTCAAAAATAGTGATTTTTTTATATTTATAGATGTACATCAATAAGTTTTGGTGCAAAATGACATACAATGAGTCTGGAGCAGGAGTCTTCAAACAGAATCAGCAGAACACGAATCATGTGAAGACACAGTAAAAGAACTCACCAGCCCCACTTGGCTGAGGGTGCCATCAATTTCTATTGAGGAAGAATTAAAAGTTTAGCAGTCCCTGTCAAACATTATTATGTACTATGTCTGGTTCACAGCATACTGTACTTCAGTTCACTGTGTGGTGAACTATTCTCATTTCATAAATTAATTCCATTTCAAATAAATTTACTGGAAATGTTCTGTGGATGAGAAAGCATGCTAGATAGGCCCTTAGAGATGCAAAAAGTAGAGTTCAATCATTCTCAAAATCCTTTTATCTTTTCTCAATTCCTAGTTAAATCTGCCTCCAAATATTGCCATAATAAGTCAGGTGGAACCCAAAGTACCAGTCACGATTCCAGTGGGCAAATAGAGTATGCAAAATTGGTCAGCATCCTAGCTGAAGAACTCTGCCTTAAAATCAACTCTGCCTTTCATCCAACTGGGGGTGCTGCATGTTCAAAATGCGTTCACTTTTTTCTCCATTGGATATTTCCATGAACTACTTTCCTGGTTGTTTTTAGAAACTTTTTGGTAACTATACAATTCACCAACACAGAATTTCAAAAGTTCAAAGGAACTTTTGAAACCAGACACCCTAAAGTACATTTTGGACATTCTAAAACTTTAAGGTGGATATTTTTGAAATTGTGCTCATGAACGCATACTCCTCTACTAAAAATGGAGCAGGCCGTGGTTGAGCTAATGCTTACTGGTCTAACAACCTGGAGATCTGGGGATTTCCAACCACCTTGCTTTCATCTCTGAACAAAACTATGAGCTTTCATTAAAATGAAAAATCAATCTTAAATAGCTTGGACATTTTCAAGCTGTGACATCAACCATATTTGCAAACCTGGGCAAGTTTGTCTCTGTGGGATTTTGTGAGTGGGAGGAGGAAATGGATGATCAGATGACTGGACAGATGTTCAAAGAGATCCTGGAATGGCAAGGCAACCTGCATCCATTTCAGCTTCCTTAGAGGCAAACTGAAAGAACAAACAATGCCTGGAGGTAAGGCTACGAAAGCAAATTACAGGCCTCTTGATAAAGCAACTTAAAGACACAAGATTCAATTAATAACAAACACATTTTCATAGGAGCAAAAAACACTTATCAAGAAAGGACATAAAACTATAGTGTTGGTGCCTAGTAAATATGTAACCACCACAAAGGGTTTGAACTCAGGGCAGTTGCTCAAAATCTATGCTTTGTAGCTCACGTAAAAAATAAAAGGCAAAGATTTAATCTACAACAATCTGAAGTAATCTTTCCTTAGCCTTTGGTTTCAAAGAAAAGCTGTAATGTTTTCTTCTGCTTTCAATGAATCACAAGTTCCTGTGTAGGAATTGACAAATGAAATGAAACTGAGGAAAGCTGCCTGGAAACTCAAGAAAATGAAGAAAAAAGAAATGAAGAAAAGAAAATGAAGAATCTTAGAGAATCTCTTATATATTACACTGTAAGGGGAATCTGTCTCACTGAGTTTTCTTACTCTGGGCATTGCAACCATGACTGTAGCAGTAAAGTTAGATAGAAACATGGCTGCCATGACTCTCATTGTAACATGATTAAACAATCAACCGTGATACCAATTGGCTAGAACCATTTTATACCTGTCTTGCTGGGGGTCCACACGACTAGCTCTACAAAACCAGTCAGCTTCTAACTTGCCTGAGTTACATAGTGAGAAATATTGATAAATAGGCAGGATTACTTAAACTGATCTCACATCCTCTCATCGGGTAGTGATGAGGATTCATTGAAGAAGGTGTATTTTGCCAAACCATGTTGTTCCCTTCTTTACACAAGAGATTTTGCTCTGGGACCTCCCTTCACCTGGCCAAATGCCTCCCTTTGCTTTGACTTAAGAGTATACTTCCAAAAATATGTTTTACCAAAATAAATGCTTGCAGGCTAGTTGTCAACTAAGAAAAGCTGAATTAATTAGATTATCCTGTCTCCCAACTCCCCAGCATGGGTGCTTATCTGTTTCTCATTTTCCTAACTAAGCTATTATAGACTCTTCAACAAGTTAGAGATTCTCTGTTACTTTTAATTGACTTCAGTGTATTTAACATAAACAATCAATAAAAGGAACATGTATGTTCACACAAAAACCCTCACAAGAATATTTTTTAGAATTTTTATTCATAATCATCAAAAGCTAAATGTCCTTCATCTGTCTAATGGATAAACAAACTGTAGGACATACATACAGTGTGATGCTTCTCAGCAGCATAGGTAACCTTTTATCACCCTTGAACCCTGTAAAAACATGCATAAACCTAAAATATAGCAAGCTATGTGAAAGAAACCAAATTCAAAAGACTATACTATGTGATTCAGTTACATGAATTTCTGGAAAATGCAAAATTAGAGGGGCAGAAAACAAATCAGTGATGCCAGAGGCTGCAGAAGGGTTGACTTAAAGGAGTTCATGAAAACTTGAGGCTTCATGAAACTCTTATTTGATTGTGTTGATTATACAACCATAAGCATTTGTCAAAAGGCAAAATTGAACTGTATGCAATTATGCCTTAATAAAAAAATGAAAAAATAAATTCATTCATAACTGAAATCCATTTGAAATTAGAAATTTGGAAAGCCTGGGTGGCTCAGTGGTTGAGCATCTGCCTTCCACTCAGGGCATGATTCCAGAGCCAGGGATCGAGTCCCGCATTGGGCTTCCTGCGGGGGAGCCTGCTTCTCCCTCTATGTCTCTGTCTCTCTCTCCTCTCTCTGTGTCTCTCATGAATAAATAAAATCTTTCAAAAAGAAAGAAATTAGAAATTTAAAATAATGGCTAAGGTATGTGAGAGATGAAGAGAAACATGTTTCATTCCAAGGCTGAACTTACCTGTGGTTGATGGCATCTAAGTCTCTAGATTCAAGGGCATGACTAACCATAACAAGAAGTTATAAGAAAAAAATTTAAAGAATCAAGTGCATACAATTTCTGCCTCCCTCAGTGTTTGCTCCCCATCAGGGCCTGCTCATAGTTTGTCATCATAATTTAGGACTTGTACAAGGGCAAGGTACATTTAAATTTATGATGGCCCATGGTATCAAGACCCCTTCCAAAGGCAGTTGTAAATGGTAGATGTAGTGCCTGATAAGTGTTACAACTGGCAGGTGGATTTCTAGGCAGGCCTTCAAAGCCTGCCTACCTACAAGGCAGGGCAACAGTGGAACTCTCAGGTCTAGTCAGTGTTTGGAAACAAGTGGTCACAAGGCATGTGCAGAAGCGAGTGAGTGGGTCTGGATCAACACATGCTTTCCTTCTTGCAGGGCTAGTCTTAGAGAATCTTTAGTGATAGATAACATGAGTCTTTGGCCTGCTGTCCCTTCCATAACTCTCTTCCCAATCTCCTTGCACCTTGTCCTAGGTGACCGTCATCAAACACTTTAGTCTTTAACAAAAGGAACATTCTCAAGTCCACCCTTGCCACCAACTTCACCAGCTGAGTTTTAGGAGAGAAATGACTTCATATGACACATTGCTTCATCACATTGCAGTCTAAAGAACAAAAGGGATCTTTTGATTCTGCAGGGAATTTAGAATTAAAAAGAAATATATCACTGATTCAGAAGGAAAACTGATCATTTGTCTAGTTTAACACAACTTATTTTTAAATAAAGTCTGACCTAAAATGAAGTTTCTTGCCCAAGATTTTTTTTAACCCAACACAAAAATCACAAACTCATAACAAAGTAAAAAAAAAGAAAAAAAAAGACAGATTTTTACATTCTCTGTATGTAAACAAAGTTACTGTTTTGGACTGAATTGATTCCTGTTCTCACAAGTGGTATCAGTTGTGATTTTTCTAACCTGTTCTCATCCCTAACAATCTCTACATAAACAAGTGAAGGATTTATTATGTAGGTTCTCGAGACTTGCAAATGAGTTCATCTGATAAAAATCCAGCTTTTCTTTTTATTTCAAAGCTGTAGAAACCTATAGCAATCCTGTCACATAATTTTCCCAAGCTTCAATCATTTGGGCACTA